>NW_015625586.1:982338-1006742 GCF_001515625.1 Sinocyclocheilus rhinocerous
AAAATTATAGTTGTTCATATATAATATATATAATTTATAATTTTTGAAAAATAAGCAGAATAAGACAATAATACAAATATGAAAGAGATACAAATTAAACTAATTTTCAGATACAGTAGGTTTACTTAACATATTTATTTTACATCTTTTGTTGGTCAACATTAATGACACAGATAGGTACTTAATTAGGAATGCTGTCTCTTTAAGACGGAAGGCATGCATGTAATACTGACACCTGTTTACGTTCACTTAATCCATAACCGACTGTATTTACGTGAGATACTCTACACGATCGACATTTGGACTGCTGTGTGTGTATTTGTGCATTGAGAACTAAAGAAATGGAGCGTGCGAGAGAGAGAGCACTTCTATCAGCGCGATTCCGCCTATCCGGCCTTCACTAACTTTAAAGGGGTCATATGATGTTGCTAAAAGGAACATTCGTTTGTGTATTTCGTGTAATAAAATGTGTTTATGCGGTTTAAGGTTAAAAAACACATTATTTTCCAACAAGTCAGTATTAATTTCACTATTATGAATCCATAATACACTATATATGATACTTGCACACTTGAAATTCAAAAAACGTATGATAATATTAAACTTGGGCACTTCCTACTATTGGACAAAGACTGCTGCATTCAAAACCCATTCTTTATTGATTAGCGTCCCTCTGCAGAAATAGCTTGGTGTTGAGGGGGCTTGACCACATACTGGTGAGAGAAAAGATCATATGTGAGAATTCCATGTTTACACAAAAAACTACAACACATTCAAAACAAAACTCTCTGTGTGACTGAACATGAGTTTGGATTGTGACAACTTACCATCTAACTGACCCAGGCAGCCTATTAGGAGAAAACGAGAAAACCAAATCAAATAATTAGACTTACATTTTCAGCTCATTCAAAATTAGTATAGGGCATATTTTCCAGTAACAATTTTAACATAATTGCTGTTCAGAATTTAAAAAGAAATTACTAACTGTAACTATTTACATTTATAGAAGATTTTAGGTTTTATTTATAATAAAATATTTAGGTTTATTTATAATAAAATGTTTATATATAATATAATTTATAACATAATATATTTTGATTAACATTTATTGCTTCACTTTTACAAATAGAGTGAAGTTTTAGTTTTTTATCTTAAGTGTGCATTATTATGCTTTTCATCATATTATAGATTTGAGATATTAACTAAGGCTATTCAACAATCAACAAATATTCAGCAATGTTTTCTTGAATGTTTATAATAATTACTAATATATTAAATATGAACACTTCAATTTTTTTGCCTATTATTCTATTACTTATGATTTTATTACATTACCATTTATCACATTTTTCTTGAACTGAATGCTGCATGTTGTAGAGGCTAGTAACAGGTATTCAATTTATTTTTAGAATCAGTTATTCAAAATACTTTGCAAAACACAGTGAGTTAATGCTACCTGCTGAGTTTGCATATAAGGGTGTTACCCTAAATAAAAATGCACATGATCACATTTTTCTTTTTGAATGGCAGTAAAGGAGGTGACTGGATGAACTGCTTTTGTGTGGGAACTATATTTTGTTCTGGATTAAAAATTCTACTAAATCTCTGTATGACGTCTTCTATGTATGTATCACATACATAAATATGACATTTTAAGTTGCCACATATCACATTATAAAACTAAATATAATAAATAAATTATTTTTTCCCCTGTATTATGGAGGTCAAGTCTGCTAAAAAAAAAAAAAAGAGAGACTTGGTTATGTCGTTACTAATGTCATTAAAGTGGCTGCCTAACTTTCTAACTTTATTTTACAAAATTATTTATAAGATCCTTATTCTTGTATTTAAAGCACTACATAATGTAGGGGTACATGTCCAGTATGGTGTCAGTATACACTCCTTCCAGATCCTTGAGATCAGAAAAACAACACCTTCTCTGTGTTACTAAGACAAAATATAAATTTAAGGGTGATTAAGCTTTTTTCCAGAGCTGGTCCAAAATTGTGGAATGAGCTCCCCCTCGCCATTAGATCGGCTAAATCACTACCTGCGTTTAAATAAGTATTGCTTTTTATTTCTCCTTTTTCCTTTTACTTGTTTCGCTTCTGTTTCAGTTTTTATAACCATTTCTTACTATGTGTAAGCAAGTTATTGTTTTTTAGCATGTGTTTGGCAGTGTTATTTTTTAGGATTACTGATAAACTACTGTCATTTGATTTGTATTATTTGTATTTGTTATTTATTTTAATTTTAGTTACATTATGTCTGAATTTATTATGTCTGTATAGGTCTTTTATTAAGTTTTTAGTTTGATTTAATCTGAGTTATTTTAATCCTTCAACTAACTAAATGGAAATGAAATAATATATATATTGAATTTACAAATGTGTATGTACATATACAGTATATACCGTATGTATGTGTGTGTGGTTGTACATACCAGGGGCGTAGCCATCATTTCAGAAGTGAGGGGGACAGAAATGTTATATATATAAGTAAAAAAAAAAGTCAGTAAGCACTGCATTGTTCATATACTTTATATATTACCTGGAGATGACTTGACAAACACAAATAAACCATATTGTCGCAATCGTATGTTTAATGTCTTCATGTTTCCAGAAGTTTCTGTTTTTCTGAAAACGACTGTTTTCATACAGCGATAGCTGGACGCTTTTGTCCATATTAGGAATTTCCTCATAGGACTTTCTGCGCGAGAGCTATTTATTCACACCGGCTCTTGAAAACCTCTATGCGAACACACTTGCCCGAAAAAGTGCGGGGGACGAATTGTGATATTAAAAGTGGGGGGGACACGTCCCCCTCGTAATCTACGCCCCTGGTACATACACATATGTATTTTTTTTTTTGGTGTTTGGCTTAGTGTTATGTTATAATCATTATTATACTCTTATACCTTTTGTTCTTTAATATTTTGAATTGTTTTTAGCTTTATTTTTAGTTTTTCATTTAAATGTTAAGTTTTGAAATTTTGTTGTATGCATTTGTCATTTTTATTTAATCTCTTTATTTTTAAAATGTGTATAAGGTAGTATTTATAAAGTTTTAGCTTTTAGTTTTGGATCTGTTTTTAGTTGTTTTAATACTACAATTGATTGCTTCTGTTGTCCTCATTTGTAAGTCGCTTTGGATAAAAGCGTCTAATAAATGACTAAATAAATAAATAAAATAAATCCATGCTGAAATCACATCTTTTAACTGAGAGTTTTTATGATGGGTCTTGACTCCTACTTGGTGTATGGCTATGTGACTTTTGTTGTTTTTATAGCTATTTTGTTTTGACTGTCGATAAGTCTGTGATTGTA
Source organism: Sinocyclocheilus rhinocerous (assembly GCF_001515625.1). Lineage (NCBI taxonomy): Eukaryota > Metazoa > Chordata > Actinopteri > Cypriniformes > Cyprinidae > Sinocyclocheilus > Sinocyclocheilus rhinocerous. The sequence goes on from NW_015625586.1 coordinate 985,665, forward strand.
AGACACTCTGGGCAACATGTGTTGTATTAAATTGTGATATATAACGAAAGATAGAAAGAAAGAAAAATTCGTATAGATCTTATAGACCTTATTCTTTAGCCCCCTTGCACTTGGCATTAGGATTTTCTGTGATTGAATCACATATGGGTCTTATTTGAACACATTAAATATCAGGTGTATATATATATATTATTTTCTTTTTTAATAGCTCTTTTTTTTTTAAAGCTCAAAGTGTAATCAGTTAGAGCTCTTGGTTACTAAAGATGCATGTGCAAAAATGCGCTCACAATAGGGCACCGCTGTACATTTGACCTATAAAACTTAAATTTTAAATGCATAACTGACAAATGCTTTTGTTTGACCTTTTTAAAAAAAAGGTTTTGTATGCTTATGGAATTATGTATTTGTCAGAATAAATATATTTACAGAACTATAATCACTGACAATGGATATTAGTGCTTTGAAGTACCCAAAATATCCACTAGGTGACACTATGTAATTGCTTTGACAAAATAAATAACAAGTGGAGCCCTAATGTCTCAACAAAGGTGTTTAGAAGTACTGTATGGAGGAGGAACAGTACATTTTTATGATGGATTTTAATTTTTAGTTTACCCAAACATGAAAATCTGTCATTATTTAACCTCACATAATTTCAATATGACTTTTCTTCCATGGAAGGCGAGAGGAGAAATGAATTGAATTGAGATCATTGAAAAAAATGGTCACGCTTTTGACAGGTAGGCTACTTGCATCATAAGAATTTGGGTACATGCGCATATAAAACGGAAATTACACATTAACAGTATCACAGTGAAGCAAAGTAATAACAAACAAATTAAAACGCATGCCTGTCCTCACTTATGTGTTTTGTTACTGAGGTAATTGTTTTTGATTCAGGGCTGTTAGGAACCCACCCAATTAGGCACTGTCCAGCATACTTCTGTGGTAAAGCTGCTGTAAATGCAGTGTGTTTGTGAGTGCACTGGTGTGTGTTTATATCCATTGTTAAAAACAATAAAAATAAAGAAATTAAAAATAAGAAAGCTGTGGTCAAAGTTAAGATGAGTAAGACAGTGGATGTGTGTCAGCCCTTGCTCTCTGGTGTTCATGATTTAAAGGAATATTTCACCCATAAATAAAAATATGTTGCAAATTTTCTCAGGCCATCTAAGATGTAGACGAGTTTGTTTCTTCATCAGAACATAGGCTATATCACAGGATCCTCTGCAGTGAATGGGTGCCGTCAGAATCCAAACATCTGATAATAACATCACAATAATCCAGAAGTAATCCACACGACTCCACGCATGTCAGTTAACATCTTGTGAAGTGAAAAGCTGGATGTTATGTGGAAGATACTTCTAACTTCAAGCCATTGCCTGAAAGTAAATTTTCAGCAAATGTTACATTTTTTGGGTGAAATATTCCTTTGAATTCATGCATAACAGAAGAAAACCACTAAAATAATTTCTGATACAGGAGAATCAGTCTCCCAAGTCCCAAATGTTTCAAAGTGTAATTAGAATAATGAAGTAGAAGTAGTTCAGAATCTGAATTTTTTTAGATTTTTTATTTCCAGGTTTAAATTTGATCTCGAATCCCAGATTGATAGACTTTTGGACCCACCGCATAGGGCCAGTCTTTTGAACCAATGAGTGCTTTGCGGCAAACAGCAGCAAACTTTTGGAGGCATGCGTGAGAGTTTAATGAAAGTGCTGCATATTCCCTTCAGTGTGCTCCCACTCTCCTGTTCTCTTCACTCATTTCAATGCTCCTCTCCCACAACGATCACACCCACCCAGTAACACCTCAAACACTGTAATTAATCAAGACGCGTGCCGTAATCAGGAGGAAGAGCGGCTATTTTTAAAAGCCCTGTCACTGTGGGGGCATTGAGAAACAAAATGAGAGAAAGAGAGGGAGGAAAAACAAGACAGATTCATTTATTATAAGTGCATTTGGCTCCGAGATATCAAGTAAAACATTTAGCTCAATGTCTTCCATCTGAGCTGCTTATGTTTTCGCACTTACTCTATTAAATCTGTTCAATTTTGGATGAGAAAAAAAAATCAATGAAAGGTGGTGATAAGAGGAATTTAGATACATGAGCCTTCCGCTTCTAAAAGAGTCTTTTCTCTCTCTTTGTCTTGCTCTTTATCTCATTTCATGATATCTCCATAGAGACAATCTTCACTTTAAAGCAATGTTTTTTAGCTGGTTTTGCAGTATAGTTTTTAACCTGCAATTGTTACCTTAAAGAGCTATTTTTTGATCCTATGATCCCCTGATCCCTTTTGTAACCTATTGTACCATTTTGTAAATGCAAAAATAATAGATCTACAGTATTTAAAGTTTGAGTGTTTGATTTCAGTTGAGTTTCAATTGTTTCATGCTCTCAGCAGCCATTAACTCATGATGCAAAACACATTCGGGTCAGCACAAACTATGGGTTTTCCTGTATTTTTGTTAAATGTAATCTAGGGTGTAATTTCTTTCAACCTGCACACATTTTTGCCAAAAAAATACTGTTGCAAATGCAACTTTTGACATCCACAACAAAAGACATGGTCAGTGTTTTATGGTCCCTTTTATAAATTCATATTAAACCAATGTTATTTTAGTATTATTTATATACGATTATAGTATTTATGTATTTTTTAAATTAGCTTTTCTTTCATATTTGTACTTTTCATTTTATTTTTAGTTTAGATTTTTGTATTTTTATGTGCTTTTGACATTTTTACTATTTTTAAATGAATTTAATTTAGGTTTTAATTATTTTTTTTATTTCAGTTTGAGTTTTAGTAATAATAATATTTAGTACATTAACTTATTTAAGGTACCTGCCAAGGCAACAGTTCTAATTTTCCTTTCTACGTTTGGATGTCCTTTCCTAATCAGTATCTGTAAAATAAATACCATAATAACGCATTATTCACTCTCTCGCTGTTCAGATCAGTGCTGAGGTCTAAGCAGGTTTATGTATTATAACAGAAGATGACTAGCCATCATCCACTTAGTGTCAGTGACTTTTTGTCACAGACATCTCTCTCTTACACACACAAACACACACACACACACACACGCACACACACCCTGCGGCATGTGCCCAACTATATGGCCATTATCTCTTTTGGTTGCTATGGTAACCCTAACCTGAGATTGCAGGCTTTAGGTGGTGATGACACTGTGTGTGTGTGTGTGTGTGTGTGCTTATATGTTGGCATTGGAATATTGAGTTCATTTGCAGTTACTATTTTGAAAAGTAATGATGTCACTCGTGTGCCTTCAAACTGAGACAACCCACACACTTTGCATGCATAAACATAAAAAATACACACACATAATCCACTATCATAATATCAGTTTCGTCCACTACAGACTGTCGTTAGTGCCGTTTTCACACAAACACACGCTTGTTAAAGCAGTCAGTTGTGGCTGACATTGATGTCTGTGTTCTCTTCTCTTCTTTGTGTAAAGTCCAGCACTGAAAAAACATGCTTTTTCTTTTGCAGACATGGTCAGTCTTGATTGATTTATTAGGAATAACAAGGACTGAATTCATCCATGACTCTATTTTACTTTTTGAGCCTTGTGTTCCAAGTTGGCAAGCTACTGTAAATCTGCTGATGTTTTTTGGCTGGTTGTCTCACATTTTGTTCTGCTGAACTGATGTTGGCCTCCATATTTTCTACTTCACTTTTGCTTCCTAAGACATCAGGTCCCAGTGAAGGAGAAAACCAATTCAAATTGCCCCCAGGAACTGGAACTCCTTGTGAATTAGTTCATTTTTTTAAGCTCACTGTCTTCCATTGTCTGCTTAGAGAGACTTTGCTGTGCCTGACAGAGAGTATTCAGAGTGCTCGAATGATGGAGTCACTGTCTGTGACTGGTTTTCAGAGGTTTGGTCTTGGAAGGACTGAAAGTGACCTTTATGGTCTCGGATATGCCTACAGTTCCCTTACAGCACACTGTCAGAAAAAAGGGTACGGTTGGGGTCCGTTTGTGAACACTTAGGGTACAAATGCACATGCTTGAAGCTTATTTTAATATGTTATGTTGTTCTGCTGGATCACTGACACAATACGGCTCAAGTACGTAATGTGGCTCAAATACTTTGAATTCTTGAGGTTAAGCATATCCAGGGCCACTTAGCAGCAATGATGAACCGATGAAGAGCATTTGGCTTGTTAGCCATGCTAAATGTCTTTGGCTGTTCAATAGCATGAAGAGCTCTTGATTCACATCATATAATCTGTTAATGTTTTTTATTCTTTTATTCTATTTCAATTTTCCAATCCATACAAGAGAATGAGTGTCTTACAAATCACTTTTAAATCATTGTAGCTCTTTTTACATAAAATTGTTGTAGCGGGAGGATAACGGCTCGATGCTATGAAAAATATTCAGCTAGAAATTTTTTTGGTTATTATATCAAATGCCACTTGCTGGTCAAATGCTTTGATGCTGAAGAAACAGTGCTTGGAACTGAATTATATGTCTTATAGCGGCAATTTGGTTTCATTAATGGAGGTTGGGAGGGTTTTCAGAGAGTCTGTAGGGCAAGACACCAAAGCCATCTCCAATCATCCTCTCAAATCATACAAATGAATATATTCTGATTCAATTCTTCTCTCTTTTTACATTACAGTATACAGTATTGCTGTGAAACAGCATGAATAAAGAGAGGAAAAAAATAGGTAAATTGTAACTGTACATTTTTTTTGCTGTTTTATAAACTGTTGTGTTTATATTTACATTTTACTTTATTTTTAGATAGATATATTATTACAAAAATTTACTTTTTATTTTAGTAGAAATGTTACGTTTTGGTAGCCTAGACCTTAAGGAACATGCCAGTGAAATGTGCCACTATTGAAAAGTTAGGGTCAGTATTTATTTTTTGTTTGAAAGAAATTCATACTTTTTTTGTTTAGCAAGGATGCATTAAATTGATCAAATGTGATCATGAAGATATTTAGAACCTTACAAAAGATATCTGTTTCATATAAATGCTGTTCTTTTGAACTTTCAGTTCATGAAAGAATCTTGAAAAAACTGTAACACGGTTTCCACACTTTTCAACATATAAAATGTATATTAATAATACATGTTTCTTGAGCAGCAAATCAGCATATTAGAATGATTTCTGAAGGATCATGTGACACTGAAGACTGGAGTAATGATGCTGAAAAATTCAGCTTTGTATCACAGGAATATAAAGTATTAAAATAGAAAACACAATATTAGTGTTTTACAGTATTTTTGATCAGATAAATGCAGCCTTGGTGAGCATAAGAGACTTCTTTCAAAACATCGTATAATCTTACCTTATCTTATCGACCCCAAATTTTGAACAGTATTCACTAGTGTAAAAAGTGTGACAACTACACCAGTCTCTCATACTGTATTATAAAGTAATCGTTCAACCTTTATCTGGCTGAGACACATACCTGTATCAGACAGAACAGCCCCTATCATGAGATCTCAATAATTCCCTTATGAAGGATAAAGGTTGGGAGAAATAATAAGAGAAAAAAAGGTAGACCGATGGGGCCTGATTAGATCAATGCTAAAGAAACCGCAGATACCACTGGACCCAGTGACTCTGTCACCCCATCCCTTCTGTCTCTCTATTTTTTCTCTCCCCCTCTCTGGCCTGTTGCTTAGTTACTGCCTAGTGTGCTGGAATTGTGGAATTGTGTTTGAGAGAGAGAGGTAGAGGGGTTAGCCATAGTACACAGACTTGATCTGCGCCATTGTGTGTGCACAGGTGTTTGCGTTTCTGTTCTCCTGACAATACTTCCTCAATAATCTCCATTATTCACCTGTGACTCCACTTTCATTCATGCACTTTGTGTTTAGAAAGAAATGCCTAATAGATCGCCGGAGCTCCAGACCCGATTCGGGGGTCAGCACGGGCTAATAACACATAATGCGTGTTTGGATTGAGCTCTGCTGGAGAAACTGATCTTTGACCACATGAAGCGAGTGTGTGCGATGTGTTCTCCCAGAAGAGGGCTGATAGGAGACAAAAAAGCAGCAGGAACAATTAATGCAGAAGGTAGAGGACTGGTGTTAGTGTGTGTGTGTGAGCTTGTGCGGAGCAAGTCTGAACTCTGCAACAAGAGGTCTCCTCACAGAGTGAGTCTGTCTTAATTAAAGCATCATTATCTGCTGATCTCACTGATACACGGTGCATTCCTAAACTAGACTAAGTGATCAGCGCTCTCTTCCACCCTTAATACCACTGAGGCCCCAATCTGCTCCAGCTGGCACTGAAGCAAATGGCTGCCCACTGCTCCAGGTGTGTGTTCATGGTTTGTGTGTGAGTTGTGTTTACTACTCACTGCTGTATGTGCGCACTTGGATGGGTTAAATGCAGAGCACAAATTCTGAGTATGGGTTACTATACTTGGCAACATGTCATGACAATGGCAGAACACCCTTAACTTCTTCATTACGAGTGTTCATACCTAGGTCCATGAGCTGGGACTCGAACTCGGGACACTTGAAGCGCAACAGCTCTACATGTCAGCACACTTTCCACAAGGCTATCGGCACCAGTGTAATTGATCATTTTAAGACTAACAACACTGTTCTGTGTTCTCGTTTTTAACATAATTCACAGTTTACAAATGGTTTTGTATAATTATTAATTACGTGCTGTTATTGTCATTAAGACTATGTGAAGAATTGAAACTTTGTTGAGCACACCCTAAACGTAGTCCAATCTCAGCAAAATTTGGTTTGTTTCCATTTCTCATTAGTTGACTGGGAGGGTGAGAGCAGAAGATTTCAAAAGTCCCAAAATAAGGGCCACCCTAATATATATATATTAGTGCTGTCAAATGATTAATCGCGATTAATCGCATCCAAAATAAAAGTTTTTGTTTACATAATATACGTGTGTGTACTGTGTATATTTATTATGTATAAAGACACACACATACAGTAAATATTTTGAAAATATTATGTATATACATTTATATTTATATTCCTATATTTTATATTATTCATAAATATATTTAATATATAAACATAACATATTTTTCTTAAATATATACATGTATGTGTTTGTATTTATATATACATAATAAATATACACAGTATACACAAAACACACCTGAACCAGCTAATCAAGCTCTTACTAGGCATACTAGAAACTTCCAGGCAGGTGTGTTGAGGCAAGTTGGAGCTAAACTCTGCAGGACACCGGCCCTCCAGGACCGAGTTTGGTGACCCCTGACCTAAAGCCTGCAATCTCAGGTTAGGGTTACCACACACACACTAGTTTCCCTTAGGTCCCCTGATTAGTTCATTCTGTTCACCTGTGTTGATTAATCATCTCGTTTGCTCCTTTGTTTCCCTGTCTTTATAAACCTTCAGTTTCCATCTGCTCTTTGTCCTGGATTAATGTTTTGAAATGGAAGATGTGAGTTGATGTGGTTTAGTTCCCCAGGTTATTCTCCTGTCCTTTGTTTAAACTGGAATTAACGTCGATTTTGGTTACTCTTCGTCGTGCGGGATTTCTACAACCACGTACCGTGACAATAATATAATATAATAATATGTATATGAAGCATTTACCCAAAAGACATTTTAAGATTCTTGAAGTATATTTTATTAATATAAAAAATAATACATATATTAAGTATATATAGTAGCCCATATATGAGCATTTGAAATTTTAAATGAAATATATTTGACAAATTTAAATATACAACATGTTTAATAGATGTCTCTAGAATATTTTTGCTAAGACAGCTGATAATGGATGGAGAATCTAATTGTACTTGCTCTGAGAGTGTGTTTTATTATTTTGAATGAAGCCAGCGATGCCACAGAAACCGATGTGAGCGCGCACAGCACCATGCTGCGAGGCCTCTCTTGGTCCTCTGGTTAGCGCTAGACTGCTAATGTACTCGCTGGGTGAGCTCAGCAAAGTGCCATTTAGGTAGAGAGGAGGTTTGGACCCCCCGCAGACAACAAACAGTTGTAACGATGCAGCAAAGGAAGGTTAAACCTTTGTTTTCTTCAGAATCAACTGCAATAATTATACTAAAAAACAAATCGAGAACAGTGCATCTTGTTTTAACTGCGCATATTTGTGAGCATGTTTGTGCATGTGCGATTCTTTGTGTCTTGTTGCATTGCTAAACTTCATCGCTTTCTGTGTGCAACTGATGAGAAGTAGAAAAAGGGAGTGAAGCCTACTTGGTTGCTAGGGGACATCTTTGCTTAAATTTTGTTGCTAGGCTGCCAATTCCCTCAGTTAAGTGTAAACATCTCATTTTTCTGACCGTTCACCCTCCAACCCTCTCTGTCTCTATCCATGCGTCTCATTCCTTTCCTGTCTGTTTTTCCATCCAAAATAACCAAACGTCTGTCACTATGCATAAAGGTTGCCTGTTGCTAAGGAGTGTGAAGATCCATCACTATCTAAATATGTGAAATTCAGTATTTCAGTGATATGCTGGACTCATAGCAGTGTTACATTAGTCTGTGTGTCTCAGGATGATGAATAATTGTGCCTTGTGGACTGCAAGAGAAAGCACAAAAGAAGTTAGTAATGTGTGAAGTCCAGTGAAACCGTGTGGGAGATATGCAGCATGTAGATTTGCGCTCTTAAGCTTCTTTCATATTAATAATCCATGCAATAAATGATGAAAAGCACAAGACGAGCACACAGAAAACGTGGCACTGCAGTCTTATATATAGCCACAACTGGGCTAATTGCATTCTAAACAATAATCAAATTTGACCACATCATAATGCTGAAGGGTTTGGGGATTAAAGTCTTGACCTTTGCGCAAATTAATTAAACACTTTTGTCAAACCAGCAAATCATTATTTTTACAGCAGGCTGCCTGACAGGTAGAAAACAGACATTTGCTTGAAAGAAGAATAATCCTATAAACCTGTTATTATATTTCAGCGCCTCAATTAATTAAAATGGGCTTTTTCTCTCTTTTTTCTCAAAGAAAGTGAAGAATCAATAGTGTGTGCGGAACGGTTCGACTTTCACAGAAAAGTTTGCTCTGGTTTTGTTGACACTTTCTTCGTCTCTTAATTTATCCCCGTCTCTTCTCTCCCACGGTTTTCTCTGTCAGTGTGACATTTGCCAGCCACCGCACACACACACACACACACACGCCCGCGCGCTCTCAACAAACTCGCCTGGCAGCATCTCATGCGCTGTCCTCACTTTTTCAAATTATTGTCACAGTTTCACTGGAGAATACTGTGCTCTGTGTAAATCAATGTTTGTTTAATCATTTTTGTGATATTTGGAGCTGCACTGGCCTTGTCTCTTGGGAAACCAGATGTCAGTTTAATCTTCTCATACCCTAATTATGTTCAAGTAGCCACATATCTATTTTTTATATTTTATCCTATACCATGCTTTATTTAAATGCAACCACAAAAATTGCTTGTCTATACAGTAAAAATCAATCAGTGTTGTCCAATGTTGTGTTGGACCTCACTTTTATTCACTGTATGGTCAAAATAATACAGCATTTCTTCAAAATATCTTATTTTGTTTTATTTTATTTATTTAGTCATTTATTAGACGCTTTTATCCAAAGCGACTTACAAATGAGGACAACAGAAGCAATCAATTGTAGTATTAAAACAACTAAAAACGGATCCAAAACTAAAAGCTAAAACTTTATAAATACTACCTTATACACATTTTAAAAATAAAGAGATTAAATAAAAATGACAAATGCATACAACAAAATTGCAAAACTTAACATTTAAATGAAAAAAAAAATTTAATTCAATAAAAATGACAAATGCATACAACAAAATTTCAAAACTTAACATTTAAATGAAAAACAAAAAATAAAGCTAAAAACAATTCAAAATATTAAAGAACAAAGGTTATAAAAACTGAAACAGAAGCGAAACAAGTAATAGGAAAAAACAATACTTTTTTCTGCAGAAAACGAAAGTCACACAGATTTTGAATGTCATAAGGGTGAGTAAATAATTTAGTTTTGGGTGAACTATCCCTTTAAGATGTACACTGCAAAGCTGATACATTTCTGGTTTGATTTGACAGTTGAAAATAGCTTTTGATGGTTTAAAGTTAATATGAAATAAATATGAAATATTAAGTAAATATATTCTGCAATATTTCATTATATTTTGATTAAACCAGTTAATATAGATGTGATGTGAAGCTATTTTTAGGTGACATAGCAAAATATTTTGCAGTGACAGCTTACCTCTTTTGCATAAATTGAGACCTACCATCTATCACAATGAAAATCATTTTAAAATAAGTGTATGTCTTGTATAAGACATTTAACTCAATGGTATGATATTGACTCATGCTATTGTTTCTGCTATATTATTAGCATTATTTTGGTAGCTTTATGATTACTTTAACCATACTGTATCACATTTACTACATGAATTTCTAAGGCATCTAAATTATCAACACAAACAAAACTGCCAAAAAATCTGTTGTATACAATCTCCTACATGCCTTCTGTCATCTGATCGAGTTTTTTTAAATCAAGTAAACGGCTTTGTTGTGGTACACGTGTGTTTTTGCTGTGAAATTTTTACTGATTTTAAAATCATGTTAAAATATGAGTATCAAAATCTCTCAATTATCATTGTGTTGCATTACATTGCCCCCCACACACACACAATAAAAACAACAGAGCTTAAATTATCAACACAAACAAAACTGCCGAAAAATCTGTTGTATACAATCTCCTACATGCCTTCTGTCATCTGATCGAGTTTTTTTTATCAAGTAAACGGCTTTGTTGTGGTACACGTGTGTTTTTGCTGTGAAATTTTTACTGATTTTAAAATCATGTTAAAATATGAGTATCAAAATCTCTCAATTATCATTGTGTTGCATTACATTGCCCCCCACACACACACAATAAAAACAACAGAGCTTTATTAATAAAAGTAAGCATTTAAATATAATCTTAAGACATTATTGGGAGATATAGAGTGAAATCTGATATTTTCATGCATTTTATGTAAGTAGTCTGCTATACTGTTATAAGTATCAGAATTTTATCTATAAAAATATCATCAAATTACATAAGTTTGCTTAGTCTGGGCCTCTGAATAAAGTTTTTCCTTCTGGAGTATGATAAATGTATGCTATATGAGCCATAAATGCTGGATGTATATACTCACCAAAAAAACTATGCAAAGTTTTTTTTAACAGACTTTAAAATGTTTTGTCTAAAGGTTTAATAAACTGTTCATTTACAAAAATCTTACTATTATTTCAAATGTATGCCATGCTTCAGTTCCAACGATTTTTGCACTTGCACTTTTTCACTCCAGAAATGCTGCAAAAAGCGATGTCCATTGGAAAAAACGCTGGATCTGAATAGGTCAAGATGAGTTTGAAAGTCTTCCAAAATCACTTCGCTCTAAAAATCACAGAGTCGCGTCCAGCTCAAGGCATGGGCTTCTGGTGATTTGGGTTGACATTTTTGACCACTGGATCAAATCCCATTGATGAGAACATCCTCTCGAGCTCTGCTGACAGAGAACGGTCTCCCTGGCGACATGCAGGCTGATGGCGCGCTCTCTCTCTCCCGGCCCCCACCTCATTCACATGGACCAGGCGCGTAAACGAAACCTGCGCGCAGGTCTCCGCTGAGCTGCATTTGCTTTGGAAGTGTCTTGAGCGCTGATCGTGCTTGTAAACGCTTCTTATTGACTGAGAGCGCAACAGAATCAAGCACTTTTTTTTTTATCCAGGTAGCGGTGTAGACTGATGGTATGAACCATCACAAGTGAGTTTAGGAGATACTTTTATTAGTTTCGCTCCTCATGAAACTCGACTCAACAGGCAGTTGCAGAAAGTGAGTTGATGCCACAAGAGGCTCGACTGTCGTCAGCTCCAGTGCTCTGCGTCTCCGCTCAGGATGAACGGAACGTTTTTTAACCACACGGTGTTTACGCACGGCGTTCTGCTCAACCGCGGTCAAGAACTGGTGGGGACACTAGTTGATTGCTGCACGGGGAACGGGAGCGAGGTGACCGCAAACGACGGCGGCGGGTCTTTAGTTCTCGCTCAGGACGAGCGCAAGCTGTTCGTTACGCGCGTGGTGCAGATCGCGGTGCTGTGCGTTCTTTCGCTCACGGTGATGTTCGGGATCTTCTTTCTCGGTTGCAACCTCATGATCAAGTCCGAAAGTATGATCAACTTCCTGGTCAAGGACCGGAGACCATCCAAAGACGTGGAGGCGGTGATGATCGGACTGAGTTAGCCGCGGGTGTCACCGGGCTGCGGGACCGAGTGACACCCAGTTGTCCTCAGACTGGGAGCCACAGAGATATGCAACTTACATTTTCACTCCCTTCGTGTTCTGAAAAGAAAAGGCTGTGTGGATGGACTGAAGCAAAGATGACAGATAGGCCTATACAGCTGCACGTTTACGAAATGAGAATGTATTTATTCATGTTTACGTAGCTTTTTGTATTTGAGGTCATTTTTGCTTGTGATTTTTTACAGTGAAGTGTTTACACGTTTTTACCTCAGAAAAAAAATCAAAGTATCTATTTATTGCATTATGTTTGTTAAAATTATACGCTACCTTACAAATTATACGACCATGGTTTTATTGTAGTAAAAGTGTAGTAACCATGTTTTTTTGGCGTATTGATGACCATTTATATAACCACAGGTTTACTACAAATACCATGGTAAAACTATGGTTAGTGTAGCAAAACCATGGTTCATTTTGTGCTTACGCATGGTTTAACTATAGTAACCATGTTTTTTTGGTTTTATTTGTAGTAAAACCATGGTTAATTTTCGTATGGGTTAAGGGGGAGGGGTTGCGAAACGCAAATTGTAGCCTACTTTGGTGCAACTATTCTAAAAGTTGGTTATCTAAAATACATTTAACAATTTTTAATAACAAAGTGATAAACGATAACTTACGCTTTTTCGACGGACCCGCACAAAATTGGTCTTAATGGAAAGCGCGTGGGCAACGTGTTGTCATGGTGACTTCCTTTTGCGAGCGAAATGTAGCGACGTTAATATAAACGTTCTACCTTTTATTATTACTGAAAACCCCGTTGAAACCTATATATGCTTGCATGAAATTTTTTTTTAGATTTACTAAGACCATACCAGTCTTTTGTTTTGACTCCCTTGTGGTGGTGGTGGTGGAGGAGGAGGGGGGCGGGGTCAAGCCTTATTATTCGAGATATTCTGCTTTCCTCAAACCCACCATCCTGGTTTGTACTAGACAATCACTTGTAAAAGCATGTTGTTTTGTGAACTGTGACTTTTGCACCTTGAATAGCAGGTGTTTTGAATTTGAAGATGTTAAAATGTATTTTTCTTCAAGTTTAACTTGTGGCCGAGAGCACGTGAGGGGGGAGATGTTCATCTGGTGGGTCACTTGCACGTTTTCAATGACTCCTTCCCCGATCACACCGGCTGACGTCTCTCCCTCTGCATGCAGCGGTGCTCGGTGTGTCAGGCACTTTCTACGTAAAGACCTCAATGCTGCATGGAGTATTTTGTAAACTGTATTGACTTGAAAACTTGAAATTCTGCAGCATGCTTTGAATAAAGTTGTTAAAACATTGCATTGCATTTGTTTATTTATCTTTAAAGGTCAGACGTTCAGAAAAGAAATAGTTGGCCAATTCTGGCAAATTTTAAAACAATCCATAAAAAGGCTGCATACATAGGCCTCTATAATAGGCTATATGATGGTATGATATAGGCCTACTATGGTTAAATGCGTATCTTGCATATTTGCATCTACATGCATCATCTTCAGTAAGTTTTTGTTTTTCAATGATGCACTGTTATCTGTGGGAATCTTTTTTGCTCTTCATTTTTAATTATGAACACAAGGGCATTACGCAAACTATGATTTAAAAAACGTATCATGAAAAATAAGTTTAAATTTAAGATGTCAGAAAAAAATTAATATTTTTAGAATTTCATAAAATGTACTTTTTCAGGAAAGAAGCATAGCATAAAGGCTATGTAACTGATTAATCTGTTTGCATTACAAAATACATACAAAATGTAGGTATTTTATACATTAAATTACAACAAAAGACCTTCACTTGAGTGAGTTGTGGAGGATGCAACTTCAACGTTCAGAGAAGGGCTATGTTTAGACAGAGTAAAAAGTAATAATTATGTGGTGCCTAATTTTTCCTTTTGACTCTCTCTAAAGCAAATAATAAGGCTTACTCACTTGGCTTTGATGAGAAAAAATATTCTTCGATCATAACTTATTTAAAATAATAATAATTATGCTGCATGCAACAGCATCTCATCTAAGCCAGATTTGCAGTTCCTTAATGCCTTTCATAAGAGATGTAAGCAAGTCAAACTAAAGCCACTATATAAATAAAATCTAATTTTAGTGTAGTGATCATTTTACACATTTGCATTTTAAAGATTAGTCTTAATTGTTCTCTGATTCATTTAGCTTAATATACACACACAGATACAGGTATCATGAGGGCCACATAACGACTGATACACAACATTACACAAAGCAATATCTACAACTGTTTAACAAGGAAAGGTGAAGGATGGAAAACAGGAAGGGGAAATGTGAGAAAGGCATATAGCATTATATTTCTGTAAAGGAGGTCTGAGTATGGTCTCAGATTTCTGTGATGTTCAGCTCTGAGATGTGATTTTTACTGCCCTCTTATCCTTTCCTCCATTTACACTTCTTTTAATGGACTGTAAAAATGGAGATTAGTAGAGAGATGGAAAGAGAGAGATGAAAAGAGGGAGATTCACAGAGCTAACCTGTTTCATAAAATAATAAATTGTACAAGCAGTGAATCAGCTTTGCAGTGTCAGCGCTGGATGCTTATATAAAATAATTGGCCAAATAAAAAATTCAGGAGCATGCACACATGAATTAGTGCACAAATTGAAAACATCTGTATCATTCTTTCTTTATTTTTTGACTAATTTCTCTCTTATACTTTTGTCATTTTGCATTGCGGCTTCATTTTTAAACACAGTATACAGCTCTTTTACATATTTTATTATACTGTACATGACCATATTTATTATTATTTTTTTTTAAATGCCTCCATTTACTGCTTTATTGGACAAGTTATGAGCTAAAATTATGCAAGGACTTGATTTTCAGTAAAATCGTCATCTCATGCAGGAGTAAAATGCAGAAAATTGCAGGTGAATGTTTGAAATGCTTTTCTACAACATTAATATGACCACTAGATGGTACCAAACACCTGGTTCAGCTTTAATATAATATAAGCTTAAAGGCAGAGTAAGTGATTTCTGGTAGCCAATGTTGATATTTGAAATCACCAAAACAAACACGCCCCCTACCCCAAAAGGGTCTTGCCCCTATTTTGATAGCCTGATTGGCTACAAGTTTGTTTTGCTATTCGGCCCGAATCAGTTTTCTAAAGTGTTTTTGAAAAATCACATACCCTGCCTTTAATAAAGGGTTGAATAAATAAAACAAACAAATGTAATACATGGGGGAAAATAAACTATATGGCCTAAATAATAGTAAATGCCCAACATTTAATAGGCTGTTTTGCTAAAAATGATGATTTGTTCTGATGATTCTCTGTAAGGCAGTGAGTGAAAACAGTGGAAGCCGTTGAATAAAATAACTTATTGAATACCATACTGCGCCTTTATCTGCATGTGCATGTAAAATGTAGAAGCCCCAAGCTGTCATTCGGTGTTCATTTGTTGAGTCTTAACTTGCCTGTGGTTACATATTTCCTTGCATCTTGACGAAACAGATTGCGCTTGTGAAATGCTAAAACACAGTAGGTCATCTGTCCTTACATGTCTCGGAATGGCAGTTTCCACTCCCAGTTTGTACATCAGAGAATCATACTGAAAACAGAGCTGCTAAGGCAGGAGTCCTGCAGTAGTTTGGATCTATTAAAATGGGACTGCATTTGCTAGATGTATGGGTGCCAGTTTTACTTCTAGTTTCCATAGCTGCGGGTAAGTTTGCTTTTTGTTATTGTTTTTTAGTTAATGACTCAAAAATGAGAATAATGTGTGTGTGCTGCGTGTAAACATCTGTAATTACATTTATAATTACACTGTTGACCCATCCCTTACACCAGGGGCATAGCCATCATTTCAGAAGTGAGGGGTACAGAAATGTTATATATATATATATATATATATATATATATATAGTCCCCCGCGTAATCTACGCCCCTGCCTTACACTTCACTTACCCATACCACCAAACCTGTCCTTAACCTTACCCATATCCCACCTCAAGAGCAGCAGAAGTGTTTTGCAATACAATTTGAACACAATAAGTACATTGTATTTATTTTTTTGATGTAAGTACATAGTAGTTAAAGCCACCTAATATAAGGTGTGTCCGATATTTCTAGAGTAGAAAGAAACCACTTCAAGCGTGTATAGAAATTTAACGATGGTCTTGTTTCTAGGCTCTAACATTTGCACTTCCAGAGGAGTGAGTACCTGTGAAGAATGTTTGTCGATACATCCGACCTGCGCCTGGTGCTCTCAGGAGGTAAAAACAAAATTCCATCCACATATATGACTAAACACTCCTGCACAGACGTACAAATGGCTGCTTGAAATGCTTCCCTCTGATTGCTATCAATGTATGTATGTGTATCTGTCAGATCTTTGGAAAGGGAGGCTCGAGTTTGTCCCGTTGTGATCTCAGAGACAGTCTCATTCAGTCTGGTTTTGGCGTGAAGTTTATTGAGTTTCCAGTTAGCAGCATGAGGATACTAGAGAACATACCCCTGAGTGACAAGGCAGGGGGTTCAGAGGACATCACTCAGATCCAACCACAAAAAATCCACCTGACCCTCAGGCCAGGTATGCTATTACAACAAAACAAACCATTAGATTTCACAAACTATATTTACCAGTGCAATCCAATAACATATTTCTCACATCACAGTTTAGGAAAAATTCCCCTTTCTTTTCTTTAATATATAATATATATTAAAAATATATAATATTATTTTACTCTTCAAATTCTTTTTTTTTTTGCAGCTTATTACTTGTTTCAAATGTCAAGATCTGCTTATAAACTCATGAAGTTTTAAACCTGAAATTTAAATGTTAAGTGTTAAGTGTTTCTTGAGCTAGTAAAAGGGCCTTGGGGTCTCTCTGACATATCTTGTTCTCAAAAAATCCATGTTCATTTCTGCCAAAAGAAATCAAAAAGCTGAGTTTTGTCTTCAAATTTAGAAAAGTCTAACCCTTTCAACTGTCCCATTTCTCTTCAAGACGATTCAAAGAAATTCACTGTCACTGTGAAGCAAGCAGCTGATTACCCAGTGGACCTGTACTACCTGATGGACATGACCAATACCATGAAGGACGACCTGCAGAAGCTTTATACACTGGGCAATGGTCTGGCCACTGCTTTACGGGGCGTCACCAGTAATCTGCGCATGGGATTTGGAGCTTTTGTAGACAAACCGCTCTCACCTTACATGTACATTTACCCTGAAGAAGTCATCCAGAATCCTTGTTATAAGTAAGCCCTAATTCATTGCACATTAGAAAAGCACATGACAAACAGAGTGAGTGACTAAGTTTAGGGATTTCTGTCTCCCTGCTGTGTTCTGACTGCTGTAGGTTTCCTGAACCCTGCCCACCGCAATTCGGCTATCGTAACGTACTGTCTCTGACGGAGCAGGTAGAGCGGTTCACAGAGGAAGTGAAGAAACAGAAAGTGTCCAGAAACAGAGATGCCCCTGAGGGTGGATTTGATGCTATCATGCAAGCAGTAGTATGCAAGGTGACACAAAATACACAGACAAAGAGAAACCCACAAACAATCTGAGTAAAGC
The DNA here is from genome assembly GCF_001515625.1 of Sinocyclocheilus rhinocerous. Classification (NCBI taxonomy): domain Eukaryota; kingdom Metazoa; phylum Chordata; class Actinopteri; order Cypriniformes; family Cyprinidae; genus Sinocyclocheilus; species Sinocyclocheilus rhinocerous. The sequence continues at coordinate 1,003,509 of NW_015625586.1, forward strand.
TGTTCTGTTAATAGTCCCAGAGCCTGAAGCCTGAATTTTGAGCTAAATTTCAATTATTTTTTGTGGGAAAAAACATCTTACAACATTAACACCGTGTCTACACAGGACGCGACAGCTAAACAGCTAAGGTCTGTCTACACTGGACGCGACAAAGCAACCGTTGAAAATCATTTGAAATTTGTGCCAATACGTCATAAATAGAACGCAGCAGCAGTTTTCTGTCTGGGATTTGTCGTGTCGAGCCGCGCCGCATCCAGTGTAGACTAGACAACATCACTTATTATAATGAGTTCTATAGTATTTTGTTGTGCCGCGCCGCTCGCATCCAGTGTAGAGTAGACACAGTGTAACCCTAGGATATTCAAGAGGGAGCATTCGCCTTTTGGGTTGGTTCTCTTTACCTTTGTGTATGACCTCCTTTCTCTTTCTTCCAGGACAAAATTGGATGGAGGCCTGATGCATCTCATTTGCTGATCTTCACAAGTGATGACAGAAGTCATTTGGCTTTGGATGCCAGGCTGGCTGGAATCGTCCAGCCCCATGATGGAGAGTGCCATATCAACCACAACAATGAATATGACAAGTCCACTATACTGGTCAGCCAAACATACATTGGGCAAATCTCTCTCTCTTAAGCAGCACTTTTGTTTTCAACATTGCTAATAATAGGAAATGTTTCTGGAGAAGCAAATTAACATATTATAATTATTTCTGAAGGATCATGTGACAGATTTACCATCACAGGAATACATTTTACATATTAAAATATATTAAAATTGCAATAATATTTCACAAAATAATATTTTACTGTATTTTTTAATCATAAATGCAGCCTTGGTGAGCATTCTTTTAAAACATAAAAAAACAGAGCAAGAGAGAGAGATGGCTAATTTGGCAATAAATTGATTTTTAAGTGTATTTGTAGGACTATCCTTCACTTGGTATGATCACGGACAAATTATCTGAGAATAACATCAACCTCATCTTTGCTGTAACCAGTTCTATGGTGCAACTATATCGTGTGAGTTTCTATATTTTTGTCAAACACAAATGTACAATATGTCTCTGTCTGTAACATGAAGACATTCATACAGTATATGTTTATGGGGTGTTGTCATGTTTCCTGTATTCTCACAGAACTACAGTGAGCTGATTCCTGGCTCTGTGGTCGGAACGCTCTCTAGAGACTCTGGAAATGTTGTGCAACTCATTCTGGATGCATATGCGGTCAGTCACTTTGCCAGGAATTAATACAGCCTCTGAGTTGTGAGAACTTGTTGGTTAGGAGGACTGTGTTTGCTTTTTTAATTTGAGATATTTGACCATTTCAATCCAGTAGGGCGTAAACTCAAATAAAGAGAGAATTCAGAGAGGCTGACCTTTGATCTCTGCGCCATTTGTTTTTGTAGAAGATCAGGTCTAAGGTTGAGCTGGAGCTGCTGGGTGTGCCGGATGAGTTATCTCTGTTCATCAACGCAACATGCCTGGGTGGAGAAGTCATTACTGGCGTCAAGTCCTGCGCTGGACTCAAAATTGGAGATAAGGTCAGCACCTGGTGCATATACTAGAAAAAATTTATTTTTGCTTATTGTTCAGTTTACTCAATTAAAATAAGCTACAGCAACACAATTGCTGAATATTTTATCACAATTTTATTGTGTTCAGTCTATTTAGATATGCAAAACTTAAAAAAGTTTACTGAATTAATTTGTGTTGGGACTATCGTTTTTGTTGCACTAATCATTTTTGTTGCAATGAAACTGCATGGGTGGATTTTAGGTCCACGCATGCTTTGCATAGGATTGAAATGGGCGAGTAAATGCTGAAATTAAGTGTTATTTCTATGCATTTTTGAGTAAAAGCAAAGACCTTTTATGTTTAGTTATGTTGGATATTTAAAAAAGTTTGTGTTGTTGAAGATTTTGTGATTGACATTGTGCTGAAAAGTAGAGCATTTTTATCCAATTTAAATAAAAAGTGTCTTAAATTAAGAAAAATTTATTTTATGCAAACACTAAAACAGGACAATGAAAAGTATGTACTTTGTTAATTATACTTAACTCAGTTAAATTTCACAATTTATTACAAAGGAATGACAAATAACACATTGATTTCAACATTAAATTTATAAGTAAAAAGACTGAAATTGTATTTTCTTGTAAGACATACTCCAATAATCCTTGCTTTATTTACAGCTTTGAAAAATATATTATTAGTTCATGCATTCTCTGGGAATCAAACCCATGACCTTAAGCTTTTTTCTTTCCATTATATTACTCTTCCATAGGTTTCATTTAGCATTGAGGCAAAACTTCACGGCTGCCCTAAAGAGAAGAGCCGGACCTTCATGGTCAAGCCAATGGGCTTTAAAGACACCCTTCAGGTGACTGTGGACTTTGCTTGTGAATGTGACTGTCAGCAGTCCTCCGTGCCCGCCAGCCCGTCCTGTCACCACGGGAACGGTACCCTGGAATGCGGTGTGTGCCTGTGTGGCCCGGGCCGACTGGGCTCTCGATGTGAGTGCTCCGAGGGCGAATATAAACCCAGCCAACAAGACAGATGCAGCCCCAACCCAGCAGCGCCGGTTTGTAGTGGGCGCGGAGACTGTGTGTGCGGCCAGTGTGCCTGTCGCTCCAGTGATTTTGGAAAGGTTTGGGGGCCGTACTGTGAATGTGATGACTTCAGCTGCCTCCGTTTCAAAGGACAAATATGCTCAGGTTAGACATGCCTTGACTCAATGTATCAGAAAAAAACAGTGCTACAGTAGATGTGTCATTGTGTGTTTGTGAGGATTACACACAGCTTTTTGTTCTTGCTTCATAACATGGACAGTGTTTCACCTTATTAGGCAATTTGATCCACAGCAGTCTGACTCAGATGCGCTTGATTTATTAGATGATATTCAGTTTTACATGTCTGTGTGCATTACCTGCTTAGCCTGAAGCCTGAGTCCGGTTGTTCACATCTTATTCTCTCTTCAGTTAAACAGCAAGTCGAATGCGTAAAATTATATATTAGTTTGAAAAGTGAGATTTCAGTAGTATGTGGGATAGGCATTGCTGTTTAACTGCCTTGTGAAAATTGTTTTCTTACACAATATCTTATTATGTTAGAGTTGGTGGGTGGGTGTTTAAACTACAAGAAGAATTAGAGTCAGCAAGTATAGCCCCCGGATATAAATAACATAAAACATACACACAGTAAAACTAACACACACACACACACACACACACA
>NW_015625586.1:1009661-1056225 GCF_001515625.1 Sinocyclocheilus rhinocerous
AAAGACTGAAATTGTATTTTCTTGTAAGACATACTCCAATAATCCTTGCTTTATTTACAGCTTTGAAAAATATATTATTAGTTCATGCATTCTCTGGGAATCAAACCCATGACCTTAAGCTTTTTTCTTTCCATTATATTACTCTTCCATAGGTTTCATTTAGCATTGAGGCAAAACTTCACGGCTGCCCTAAAGAGAAGAGCCGGACCTTCATGGTCAAGCCAATGGGCTTTAAAGACACCCTTCAGGTGACTGTGGACTTTGCTTGTGAATGTGACTGTCAGCAGTCCTCCGTGCCCGCCAGCCCGTCCTGTCACCACGGGAACGGTACCCTGGAATGCGGTGTGTGCCTGTGTGACCCGGGCCGACTGGGCTCTCGATGTGAGTGCTCCGAGGGCGAATATAAACCCAGCCAACAAGACAGATGCAGCCCCAACCCAGCAGCGCCGGTTTGTAGTGGGCGCGGAGACTGTGTGTGCGGCCAGTGTGCCTGTCGCTCCAGTGATTTTGGAAAGGTTTGGGGGCCGTACTGTGAATGTGATGACTTCAGCTGCCTCCGTTTCAAAGGACAAATATGCTCAGGTTAGACATGCCTTGACTCAATGTATCAGAAAAAAACAGTGCTACAGTAGATGTGTCATTGTGTGTTTGTGAGGATTACACACAGCTTTTTGTTCTTGCTTCATAACATGGACAGTGTTTCACCTTATTAGGCAATTTGATCCACAGCAGTCTGACTCAGATGCGCTTGATTTATTAGATGATATTCAGTTTTACATGTCTGTGTGCATTACCTGCTTAGCCTGAAGCCTGAGTCCGGTTGTTCACATCTTATTCTCTCTTCAGTTAAACAGCAAGTCGAATGCGTAAAATTATATATTAGTTTGAAAAGTGAGATTTCAGTAGTATGTGGGATAGGCATTGCTGTTTAACTGCCTTGTGAAAATTGTTTTCTTACACAATATCTTATTATGTTAGAGTTGGTGGGTGGGTGTTTAAACTACAAGAAGAATTAGAGTCAGCAAGTATAGCCCCCGGATATAAATAACATAAAACATACACACAGTAAAACTAACACACACACACACACACACACACACAAGTAGATAAACCAGTCTGAAATCTTCTGGTTATATGCTGTATTCTCTGTGTTGAAATGAATGTGTTGGCTTGGGAAATGTTTATGTTTAAGTTGAATTCTTTGTTGCTTTAGTAACAAACATTAAGTGAGCATTACGTAACACCATGTTGTATTTCATCATTTGTTTTTCATAATTCATTAGAATTTACACATTTAAATTGTAAAGTATGTATTTTCATTCACTACTGTTGAAACATTTTGGGTCAGTAAGATATTTTAAAGAAACAAATACTTTTAATTAGCATGGATGGATGCATTAAATTGACAACAAGTAACAGTAAAAACATTTATTATATTGCAAAAATTAAAATATTTCAAATAAATGCTGTTTTTTGAACATTATATACATCAGAGAATAATAAAAACATGTCATATTTTCCACAAAAATATTAAGCAGCATAACTGTTTTCAACAAGGATCATGTGATACTGAAGACAGTAATGACTGCTAAAAATTCAGCTTTGCTGAAGATGTACGAATGTTTACTCGCCTTTGTGCCAAATCTTTTCCTCCTCTGGCTGGCAGCTCTCAAATTAATTTTTCCATGATGCATATTTGCAAAGATTAACAATGAACTTAAATTCTGGTCACACAAAGCGATTGTATGAATGGAGAAGTTGTGGGATATAGAAGTTTTGTATCTGTAGTAATTATAAACAGTTGTATTGCAAGAGCTGTGTGGTAGTAGTAGTATACTTTATTGTCCTCAAGAGGAAAATTGTTATGGACTACATGTTTCTGCAGACATACAATAAACATATAAAAACAAAATTAAGTAAAATCAAGAAAATACAGTTCTTAGGTAGTTCTTCAAATGTTCCTCCTTCTATGAAATATTTTAAATGCTAATTTTGGCTGAACTTCATGATCACCATATTTTCCCATAGGTCATTAACAACTATTTATTTGTTTGATGTCTCCGTCAGGTAATGGTGAGTGCAACTGTGGCACCTGTCACTGTAGCCCCGGATGGTCCGGCGATAGCTGTGACTGTTCGACCCGCACAGACGCCTGCATGGGGAGCGGAGGAATGCTGTGTAGTGGCCGTGGCCACTGTGTGTGTGGCGTCTGTGAGTGCACACAGCCAGGAGCCTATGGATCAACCTGTGAGAAGTGTCCCACCTGCCCAGACGCCTGCACCATTAAAAAGTGAGTGTGTGTTGGCCAGTTTTTCTGTGTTGGTGAGAATGAAAATTCAGATATTCAGATATTAAAAGAACTGTAGAACCTGATAAAACAAAAATATCTTTATTAAAGAAATGTCATAAATAATTGTTTATAATTTACAATGATATGCAAAAATAGTATTTTAAATACAGTTTAGATTTATTTATATCTATCTATCTATCTATCTATCTGTCTGTCTATCTATCTACAGCGAGAGAGAATAAATATGTTTAGGTGCTTTTCCATCTTAACTGTTTAAAGTGGATTTATGTGTTTCTGCAGGGAGTGTGTGGAGTGTAAACATTATAAGAGAGGGGATCTGTATGAAAAGAACTGCAATCACGTCTGCAGAGATGAGATTGTGCTGGTGGATGAGCTGGGTAATCTCTACCTCCGACCAATCCATAATACATATCTCCCATCTGCAGTAGCCTATATAAAGCCTTTTTAGGGTATACAGTACCATTTAAACTTTTGGGGTGGTAATTTTTTATGTTTTTAAAACATATCTCCTATGTTCACCAAGGCTGCATTTATTTGATCAAAAATACAGTAAAAACAGTAATGCTGTAAACTTGTTTATTCGTACTTATTTATTCCTGTGGTGGCAAAGCCGAATCTTCAGCATCATTACTCCAGTCTTGAGTGTCACATGATCCTTCAGAAATCATTCTGATATGATGATTTTTTTTATTATCGCTGAAAACATGTTGTGATGAAATGTTTTAAGGATTATTTGATGAGTAGAAAGTTTAAAAGAACAGCATGTACTTGAAATAGAATCTGTTGTAACATTAAAAATGACTTTACTGTCACTATTTATCAATTTAATGTATCCTTGCTGACTAAAGGTTTTTTTTTTTTTTTTTACATAAATCTTTGCATAAAACATAAATCCAACCCCACACTTTTGAATGGAAGTGTATATTTCTAAGCTACACAATCTGTACATCTTCTAAATGCAGAATAATACATCTCCAGGCCACAGACTCATCTTAAATCGAATCCATTATTTACCAAAGGTTCATTTATTTATGAATATACACTATGTGACTATAGTTCTTCATGCAGCATATTTTGATCAGTTGTTGTTCTAGCTGAGTTAATTTTCATCTGTTCTCTCCAGTCTTTCATGAGAAGAACTCAGTGAACTGCAGCTACAAGGATGAGGACGACTGCGTTCAGAACTTCCAGTATTATGAAGACGCCAGTGGAAAATCCTTCCTCTATCTTGTTAAAGAACCAGGTGAGAGGAGAGATGTGAGGCAAAGACAACGTGTGACATGTAGCTGTCAAACATGGCTCATGCTGATAAACTCTCTGTGTCTGTGTGAGAGACGGGTAGATACTGGCTGTACTTCTGTTACAGTTACTAGATACTGAAGAGATCCATTCAAATGGAAACTGAATGTAGAATATGAACTTTTCTTTAAGAATGAATCTTTTGTCATTGCTGATTTATGTTCAGAGTGTCCTAAGGGTCCTGATGTCTTGGTGGTTGCTCTTTCGGTCGCTGGTGCGATCCTGCTGCTGGGACTGGGTGCGCTCTTGGTCTGGAAGCTTCTGATCACCATTCATGACCATCGTGAATTTGCCAAGTTTGAGGAGGAGAAAGCCAGGGCTAAGTGGGAAGCGGTAAGACTCACATCTAGACTATTTGTGAGGTGCTAAACCAGCCACATCCTGTTAAGTGTTATCAGCATTTTTTATATTAGTCTTACTTCCTCTCAAACTGTTCAAAATGCACAGTCTAACCACTTTAATCTCAAAATGATTCATAGAATCACAGAGGTCCTATGTGAAATGATTTTGATCAACATTCAGGATAGATACAGTTTGAGTAGAAAGTAAGTTTAAAAAGCATGTACTTGAAATAGAATCTGTTGTAACATTAAACATGACTTTACTGTCACTATTTATCAATTTAATGTATCCTTGCTGACTAAAGGTTGTTTTTTTTTTTTTTACATAAATCTTTGCATAAAACATAAATCCAACCCCACACTTTTGAATGGAAGTGTATATTTCTAAGCTACACAATCTGTACATCTTCTAAATGCAGAATAATACATCTCCAGGCCACAGACTCATCTTAAATCGAATCCATTATTTACCAAAGGTTCATTTATTTATGAATATACACTATGTGACTATAGTTCTTCATGCAGCATATTTTGATCAGTTGTTGTTCTAGCTGAGTTAATTTTCATCTGTTCTCTCCAGTCTTTCATGAGAAGAACTCAGTGAACTGCAGCTACAAGGATGAGGACGACTGCGTTCAGAACTTCCAGTATTATGAAGACGCCAGTGGAAAATCCTTCCTCTATCTTGTTAAAGAACCAGGTGAGAGGAGAGATGTGAGGCAAAGACAACGTGTGACATGTAGCTGTCAAACATGGCTCATGCTGATAAACTCTCTGTGTCTGTGTGAGAGACGGGTAGATACTGGCTGTACTTCTGTTACAGTTACTAGATACTGAAGAGATCCATTCAAATGGAAACTGAATGTAGAATATGAACTTTTCTTTAAGAATGAATCTTTTGTCATTGCTGATTTATGTTCAGAGTGTCCTAAGGGTCCTGATGTCTTGGTGGTTGCTCTTTCGGTCGCTGGTGCGATCCTGCTGCTGGGACTGGGTGCGCTCTTGGTCTGGAAGCTTCTGATCACCATTCATGACCATCGTGAATTTGCCAAGTTTGAGGAGGAGAAAGCCAGGGCTAAGTGGGAAGCGGTAAGACTCACATCTAGACTATTTGTGAGGTGCTAAACCAGCCACATCCTGTTAAGTGTTATCAGCATTTTTTATATTAGTCTTACTTCCTCTCAAACTGTTCAAAATGCACAGTCTAACCACTTTAATCTCAAAATGATTCATAGAATCACAGAGGTCCTATGTGAAATGATTTTGATCAACATTCAGGATAGATACAGTTTTTCTCATTTCTTTGGTGCATTTCTCGAATCATTAATATTTGCAAAGAAGTATGTGCATTTCTCAAAACAATTCGTACAAAAAGCACCACACAATAGATTATCTGCAAAAGCCTGTAACTTACTTAAAATCTTTAGTTCATCTCTCAAAAGTAAGTATTTATGTCAATGACCAGTGCCATCAGAATGAAAAGTCCTTGTGTCATTGTTCACAAACAAGATAGTCAAAATGCTTAGTCATGTTGTCAATATACGGTAACAGTGCACTCGGTTAGTATTACCTGATGTAAACTATAGCAACAGTTTGGATGATAGTTACTGTACTGAAACGGTATGCCATATATCCATTTCAAAAGTACAAATTTACACATTACTGTATGTGGGATATTGATTGAAAGAGACTGGATAGGATTCACAGTTATACTTTTTCTTGTGGTCTGACAACAAAAAAACACATTACAACGTTGTGATATAGAGAAGAAAAAGAAATATGGGCACAAAGGCAAAAATACAAAATTAGAAAGGCAAACACGGAAACACCCCTTAGCCAGAACTTTATGCACTGTATGAGGAATTTCAAGGAACTGGTTTATGATTGGTTGATCTACATTCTTCATTAGTGAAAGTCAAGATTCAACTGCACAATTCATGGCAAATTTATGAATGTGTAGAAAATATGTTTGACAGTTTATGACAACTAGATCAACCATTTTGTATTTAATGACTTGTACGATGAGCTAACGTCTTGATGTTTTGAGGGGTAAGACTATTGCAGAGAACTACCAACATGACAATAGCAACTGATGACGTAGGAAACCGCAGACAAATGTACCAAAGCAATCGCAACTTGTTCAAAAGAATGAGAAACTGCTTTTATGATGTGCACAAGTGACTAGATGATGTGGAGGTTGAACAAGTAGTTTTGAGAATTTCATTTCTGATCTGAGAAATGCACCAAAGCGACAGAAAAACTGTAACATCATTCAACACAATCTCGACACCAAGTGGTCAAAGTGGGAATTACAGATGTGCTGATGTTTTCATTACAAATACTTATGAGCGTTGCAGCACTGGTCATCAGTGTTGGGGGTAATATATTACAAGTAACGCGAGTTACGTAACGCATTACTTTCCATAAAAAGTAACTAAGTAACGTAATTAGTTACTTTTTTATGGAGTAATGCAATATTGTAATGCATTACTTTTAAAAGTAACTTTCCCCAACACTGCTGGTCATTAATGAAAATCTCCCTCATCTTTTAGGCTAATAATCCGCTCTACAAAGGAGCCACCAGCACCTTCCAAAACGTAGCATATCGTGGAAGTTAAGAATGACACCACCTCTGCTTCTGTCAAGCACAACTACTGATCATCTCAACAGCACACGACTCAGCCAATCACAGCTGGGTTCACCCAGGCATGTGACTATCTAGAACTGTGGTGACTAATGCAGAATGTACCAAAATATTTTTAGAAATATTATTAGATAATCAAAAACACACTACTGTTCAAATATTTGGAGTCAGTATGTGTTTTTAATGTTTTTTTTAATTATTTAAATTGAAATTACAAAATGTTCCTTTTTTCCCTTTTTTTTTGGGAGGTAGCCTTGGTAAGCATAAGCATAAGAGACTTATTTCAAAAACATAAAAAATCTGACCCAAAACTTTTGGGAGTGACAATTATAGTTACAGTGTAAACATGCTCAATGAGACCTCAGTTACCATTTTTAATAACTAATTTTTAATAAGTACATTTTCCCATTTATAGCACTGTTATTTTTAAATTTTCATTTTCCTGATGATAGAACTATTTAACAACAACAGTAAATATTCTTTTATACATGTTACACGTAAAGTTGTTTGTTTATTTTATTCATTATGAAACTTGACAATGCTGTTATGCTGTTGTGGGACTGGTGCGACTTTAAAATTGTTCTCTTCTTACGGTACATTCCTTTGCACTGCTGGTATTCATTTGCTGTATTTTAAAATATTTTTAAACTTGCATTTTCTGTGTTATCATTTTATTTAAGGTGATGTGTTTAATTTTTCTAGTGTTAAAATTCTTTCTTGTATCCGCTCATTAATATACAGAGACAAAAATGTCATATCACTCACTGTGGCTATTAAAACATTCCTCTGTTTGGCTAAGCATCCCAAACAAAGCCAGGGATGTGACTGTCTGTTTGGATGGCCAATGCCGGGAAACCCTTCTGAAAACAGTCATTATTATTGCTATTCCATTTGCTGGCACTATTGGTGGAGAAAGTCACCTCTAATGAAACCTTGACATAAATCTAATGTTTAAAATTCTACAGTAATTTTCTGAGTGAAAGTGTCTTCTTTAAAGAACGATTTCTATGTTTGATTCAGACTAGTTTTTAAAGTAATTAAAGCTCTAACTTGGTGACCTGTGTACTGTGTGTTGTGTTGAAATACTTTTATATGATCATAAGGGGTGTGGCCAGTTAAAACAACAACAACAACAACAAAAACCTTATCTGCAACAACATTTTTAAAGAATGGGACTGTTTTGCTATTTCCTGTTCTCTGTCTACAACGTAAAAAGAAAAAGTGGAGGGACATACCACTAAATCAATTCCTACAAATCAGATATTACCTTTCCCAATGACAATTTTCGAATAAATCCAATTTCTTTGAGTCATAAAGAAACAGGTATGTGAAATTCAGGAATGCATGCGACTCATCAGATATCATTTCTCTTTGTAGAAATAGTGTCAGATTCTACTTCCAGTTTGTTTATCTGTCTAACTTTTGCACTTGCCAGAAGACTGAGTGACTGTGAAGGTTGTCTGTCGATCCATCTGATCTGTGCCTGGTCCTTTCAGGAGGTAATACTTTTATATGATCATAAGGGGTATGGCCAGTTAAAACAACAACAACAACAACAACAACAAAAACCTTATCTGCAACAACATTTTTAAAGAATGGGACTGTTTTGCTATTTCCTGTTCTCTGTCTACAACGTAAAAAGAAAAAGTGGAGGGACATACCACTAAATCAATTCCTACAAATCAGATATTACCTTTCCCAATGACAATTTTCGAATAAATCCAATTTCTTTGAGTCATAAAGAAACAGGTATGTGAAATTCAGGAATGCATGCGACTCATCAGATATCATTTCTCTTTGTAGAAATAGTGTCAGATTCTACTTCCAGTTTGTTTATCTGTCTAACTTTTGCACTTGCCAGAAGACTGAGTGACTGTGAAGGTTGTCTGTCGATCCATCTGATCTGTGCCTGGTCCTTTCAGGAGGTAATAAACACAAACAAACACACCTGTAAGTGACTCACAGGAAATATGCTTGTGTAAGACACTGCTGTGGTTGGACATCAAATTTGCTTCAGACATAATGGTCTGTCAGACCTTCAGCCCATCCGCCTCTGACTAGCAAATGCAAATCATGGTTCACAGCTCTGACACATGCTGAAGGCTTCAGGAGGAAGTTAGATTTGTGTAACGGATGCCTCCGTTAGGTTAGTGTGACGGAAGTACGGACGCTGAGTCATAAATGTCTTGTCTGGGGAGTGACTTGGCCACATAATGGAATGCAATCGTGGAAATAGATCAAATTATATATAATTCTAAGCATTTACCTCTAACTTAGATGTTACATATGTTTCTAGCCTATTTTGATAGTGCTGTTACAAAATATCTACACTCTCTGCATGGATGTAACAGCCAACAACCATGAAGCCTAAATGATGTGTAAATTTTAAACTACTCTTTGATAATTAAAAAGTCTCCCTTTGGAGTTTACAGAGGATCTTCTAAATGGGAGTAACCATGCGTGAGGCAACAATAGCACACACTTTATCTGTGACTCGTACAAACAGGTGGTGAGAAAAAGCATTTCAAAACTAAGACACAAATTACATCTTGTGCAACTCAAACCAGCAGCTCCTAATTACAGGGAAGCTGGTTTCTTCGAGAAACCACAACTGTTCCTACACTCAGCTGTTCATCTGTGAGAGTTTGGTCATAACTGGATGTCAAAACACCAATGAGTCCTCTGCAGTGAATGGGTGTCATCAGAACGAGAGTTCAAAACATCACATAAAAACATAATAATCCACAAGACTCCAGTCCACCAGTTAATGTCTTGTGAAGTTAAAAGGCTGCCCTGTTGAAAACAAACAAACAGTATATGCTGGTTAGGTATGTTTTGAAGCGCGCCAGCTTTTTAGCTGGTTTAAGCTGGTCCTTAGTTGGTCATGAGCTGGTTTAAGCTGGTCCTGAGCTGGTTAGCTGGTTATGAGCTGGTCCTGAGCAGGAGCTAGTTGCTTAGGACCAGCACATGACCAGCTAAAACCAGCTACCATGCTTCAAAACATACCTAACCACCATATGCTGTTTTTTTCAACCGGGTGCGTGTTTATAAGACACAAATACAACAACAAATAAAATATGAGTCCTCTCAAATATTGCTTTCTCCAGTGAAAAAGTTGTGTCATCTGAATCAGGAAAGAGATATGCACAAATCAAGCACTGTTTACAGGCGAAAACAGTCCAGAACAGTTCTAAACAATGTCTGTGGATTTTGATGTGAGAGTCACAACCGTAGCTGGACATTTTCACTGGAGGAAGCATTATTATGTATTATGGATTCGAATTTTGAATAGAAGCGATGGTTGAAAATTAAATCCCTTAATGATGAATTTGTTTCTTACAAACATGCAGCTTTTCGTTGCACAAGACATTAACTGTAACATTAATTATGGACTGGAGTGGTGTGGATTACTTGTGGATTATTGGGATGTTTTTATCAGCTGTTTGGACTCTCATTCTGACGGCACCCATTCACTGCAGAGGATCAATTGCTGAGCAAGTATTTATTTTTTTATTTTTGGTTCAATAATCCTACAGGCCTTTACTTTTTAGGCTATCAAAGTTTTATGCATTTGAGAAAGTTGAGAAAAAGCAAAACAAAACAAAAAACAGACATGTTTTAGAACATAAAACGTCACTTACATATTACACAAATTAACTTTATAATAAAGAGGAAGTAAATAAAGATACCCTAAATGTTTTTAGTGATAATCCTTTCCCTACACTGTAAAAGAATCAGATGAGAGGAAGGAAGTGGGTGAGAGAGAAGCTGGTGGTGTGACATGAAGTTGTCAGATATTATTCAGAGACACTCTGCTCATAATCCCTCATTGTCATGAGAGTCACAACTGTAGCTGGACATTTTCACTGGAGGAAGCATTATTATGTATTATGGATTCGAATTTTGACCAGAAGCGATGGTTGAAAATTAAATCCCTTAATGATGAATTTGTTTCTTACAAACATGCAGCTTTTCGTTGCACAAGACATTAACTGTAACATTAATTATGGACTGGAGTGGTGTGGATTACTTGTGGATTATTGGGATGTTTTTATCAGCTGTTTGGACTCTCATTCTGACGGCACCCATTCACTGCAGAGGATCAATTGCTGAGCAAGTATTTATTTTTTTATTTTTGGTTCAATAATCCTACAGGCCTTTACTTTTTAGGCTATCAAAGTTTTATGCATTTGAGAAAGTTGAGAAAAAGCAAAACAAAACAAAAAACAGACATGTTTTAGAACATAAAACGTCACTTACATATTACACAAATTAACTTTATAATAAAGAGGAAGTAAATAAAGATACCCTACATGTTTTTAGTGATAATCCTTTCCCTACACTGTAAAATCATCAGATTCAGATGAGAGGAAGGAAGTGGGTGAGAGAGAAGCTGGTGGTGTGACATGAAGTTGTCAGATATTATTCAGAGACACTCTGCTCATAATCCCTCATTGTCATATACAACCATCTTATGAACCACTATATACATCCCAACCTGTCATTCCTGGTCTATTTTTTGTCCTAAGGGTCCTGATGTCATGGTGTTCTCTCTATTACGGGTGCTGTCCTGTTGCTGGGGCTGCTTTCACTCATGTGGAAACTGTTCATGACTGCTGTGAATATGCCAAGTTTGAAGAGAAGTGGGGACTGTCATATCCCAGTCAGGCACAGATAATGATCATATCAACTGCATTCCATGTCTCTATCAATCACAAGTGGGTTCATTAATGCATAAAGTGTCAAAGCCCATAGAGCAAAGATTTTTAAAGAAAAGATTGTTCTAATTGGAACGCTCTTCGACTTGGCATATGAGAAATGACCGCCTTGTAATACATGAAGTGTCAGCATGAAGTGCAAAGCAAAAATATGTTAACAATTTTTATTTATACTAAGCTTGCAGGCTTAGTTTGACACATTCTTGCATATAGACTGCAGCAGCCTCTGAAACTTTTGCTGCCATAGATACAAGACATGCACTTGCTTCTGGAGTTTCACTGAACTCTTCTGGAACTGTTGTTTCCATGGCAGCACTTGCACTAGAGGTTCTTCTCTGGTGCTGTCCTAAAATGTATTAATAGCTCTGTTGGATATATATATATATATATATATTAGGGATGCACCGATACCACTTTTTCCAGTACTCGCCCGATACGATACTTTTATTTTTGGTACTTGTCGATACTGAGTACCGATATTTGTATTGCATTTGTAATTTTTTTTAAATATTGGGTACAGAAACCAAAAATCTCGGCTGAAAGCTGTTGTAGGCGCGACAGGTCTGCACTCGGTGTAGTTGTGTGTATTTACCTTCGGCTGCTAGAATGAAGGAACTCAGCCGCCTGAGAGAAAGATTTGGCGGACACTTCGGGCTCCCATGATCCTTTGCGCAGATTCTCCCTGCGTTCCATTCGGAAGGGCTCATCCCTATGCCCTAATCTTTGCATGATGATGGCGCCTCCCTGTGGGCACGTGATGATGACGCAGAAGGGCACTTCAAGGAACAGTTGTTTGGTCCCCTACACCCTTCAACCCTTCGAAGCTCTCACTCCGTAGGGTAAACCCTTTGAAGGGATTAGGGCATAGGGATGAGCCCTTCCGAATGGAACGCAGGGCCACTGACTGAACAACCATGTGCATCCGGTTCGCGTGACCATGGCGGCTCCTGCAAGAAATGGAAATAAATGAGATGCCCTTTAGTCCAGCAGTTTCATGGTCAGTAATTCCCCAATGGTTATTACCACAGCCCAATGTGGACATGTCACTGTTAGAAAAGAGGGACAAGGACCAGGGGGATAGATATAATGCTCGAATGGCACATATGTATATTCAAAGCAATTATTTTAGTTATGTCTTGATTTATTCAGATGCATCAAAAGATATTAAAAACAGAGTAGGCGTGGCTTACACAGTAACAGATTTTAATTTCAAAGTTAACAAACGAATCTCAGATAATCTATCAGTATACACTGCAGAAATGATTGCAATTTTATTGGCATAGCAGTGGGTTGAGGAAAATAGACCATTGAGGCCAAGTTCATCATTAATGACACTAGAAAGTGGTCATACCGAGAGTTGATCTGATGTACTGGTCGAGATCCTTCAGATATTATACAGGATTCAGATGATGGGTTTAAAGGTATCTTTCTGTTGGATACCAGCTCATATAGGAATAAAAGGAAATGAATTGGCAGACGAATGTGCTAAGGACGCCACAGGAAAATCAGATATAGACATGAAAGTAAATTACAGTAAGACTTAGATTAAGTTTTTAATTAAGCAACATGTGAAAAATAGATGGCAGAAACAATGGGAAGAAGAAAGAACAGGAAGATGGCTTTATAACATCCAGAAAAATGTTGGTAAAGGTAGAATAACAAGGAGAAATAGAAAGGAAGAATCAATTATATCTAGACTTAGATTTGAACATACAGCACTTAACAGTACCTTGAATAAATAGGGAAACATCAGACAGGAAAATGTGAACATTGTAATCAAGAGGAAACTGTGGAACACGTTATAATGAAATGTCCAAATAGTGAAAGGAGAGGATAAATATTGGTTTTTAATTTGAAAAGAATTAAGATGAAGTTTGACTTGACAAAATATTGCAAAGGAAATCATATGATGAATGTATTTATTTTTAATGTTATATCTGGAAATGACTGATTTAGATAAAAGAATATATAGGTGTTTAGGATGTGTTAGGAAAAGGGTTTTGCGATCTTGGCCCACACTCTTAACCAGCAGGTGGCGGTAATGCACTTCGAAGTTGTATGCCAACCGCCATTAAAACCAAGAAGAAGAAGAAGAAGAAGAAGAATGGCGAAAAGAGATAGCTGGCAAAGCTTTTGTAGTGAGATTGGGAGAACAACGCCAGTGGGTGACGTGTGGAGTATGATAAAAAGAATGGGAGTGCAGCCGCCGTTAAAAGCCAAGAAGAAGAAGAAGAAGAATGGCGGCGCCTGTAGTTGTTGCTGGACATTCCTCCGTAGAAAACATGCCAGAAACTGCTGCTGAATCCACGGAGCGTTCCGCCGAGGCCCAGAGACGACCGCAGTTCGGCACTCGCTGCCTCACAGACCCGCGGCAGGTGTTTCAGCACAACGCGTGGTGTGTTCTGTCTGTCTCATTCACTCACTCCTGACTGCTAACACTCACGCTTTCTGACCATGCTGTCAGCTTGCCACTCACTTTGTCTGGACATTTCGATAGGATTTTAAAGCCTTATAAGGTGTTTCCAAGCTAAATTCACCAAGTAACGTTAGCTACGTATTAGGTTTGTCTTTAATTTTTAGAAGAGTCTTTCTCCTAACACCAGAGGAGGAAATGCGTGTGTGTAGTATAACTGCAGGGTACCAACCTGGAAATAACAGGCTGTCTTAAAATTACGAGTTTGATTTTGATTGATATGTTTTTTTTTTTTAATTGATAAATAATAATGAAATTACGGGAATATACATTATTCTGTGTGTGTTCAATGAAATATTTAATTAGCTATGAATTTGTTTAATGTATAAAATGTCTAAATGTTCACCTAATAAATATGTTATTATTAGTAGTAGTTGTGCTGGGCAACGGTTAATCGCATCCAAATAAAAGTTTGTGTTTATGTAATATATGTGTGTGCTGTATATTTATTATGTATATATAAAGACACAAACATATAGTACATATAGAAAATATTTACATGTATATATTTATATTCATATAATTTATATTATAAATATATTTAATATGTAAACGTAACATATTTTCTTAAATATATACATACATGTGTGTGTATTTATACATACATAACAAATATACACAGTACACACACATATATTATGTACACAGAAACTTTTATTTTGGATGCGATTAATCGTTGCCCAGCACTAATTATTAGTTAAATCACAGTGATCACAAATGAATGGAAATGGAAAACTCCAAAAAGCTTGTGGCATTTAAAATAATATATTATGGAGTGATTGAATTAAAATGCTTATGTATTTACTTTTGTGTCAGAGTGTAGACTATATAGAATGACATAAAGCATTGATTATCTATAGCTTCTGTATGTAATGTATAACAGAACTGTGTGCTGCTGTAGTTAATCAACATATAATTGTTAAATTATGTTTGTGATTGTGTTACACCTCCTGTAGGGATAATGTGGAGTGGTCAGCTGAACAGGAGGAGGCTGCACAGAAAAAAGTGCAGGAAAACAGTCAACCTCTCCCAGCAGAAAAACAAGGTTCATCCATCAACTGCCTACATTTGCTTTATAATAAAAATGTAATTAAAAAAAAAAGTAAAGAATAAGCTATAAATAGATAGTTGTTACTGATGAAGCTCTTTATATAGTGTTAGTTTATTATTATTTATGTACTATTACTATTTTAAATTACCTTTTATTTTTATACTATTTTTATGCTATTTTAATTTTATGTGCTTTTGACATATTCTCTGTTTAGCTTTATTTTTGGTTCAGTTTTAGTTCAGTAGATCGCCTACTTGCTTACAAAGGCATGCTGTTTAAATTCATCCTTTTTTGGGGGGGTGCTAAATGTTTGTTTGTATCTCCGTCAGAGGAGTTTGACAACAGGGCCAATGAGTACTGGAACGATTTCTACACCATTCATGAGAACCACTTCTTCAAGGATCGCCACTGGCTGTTTACAGAGTTTCCTGAGCTGGCCCCTCAACAAAAGCCTCCTCGAGACGCTGAGGAGAATCTGTTAAATGGTGAAGATGTTCCCTCGACTCACACTGACACTGAATTTCCTGGAGCCTCTGCATCCTATCGCATCCTGGAGGTGATTTTTTTTTAAAAATACGGTAGAAACATTTAAAAAGATTGTTCACCCAAAAATCCTGTCATATTATTTACTTGCCCTCATTTTCATTCTGGCATCGACCCCAAAAGGAGATATTTTTGAAGAACGTGAAATACAATGAAAGTGAAAGGTGACCAGTGGCAGCTGTACTCACCATTCACTTTAATTATATGGAAAAAGAGTAAGTAAAGGATGATGGTTTGAATTTTTGGGTCAACTATTCTGTTATGAAAACCCTTGATGAAAATGAAAGCCTTGTCAGTAGTAGGGCTGGGTATCGATTCAGATGTTCCAATTCGATTTCGATTTTCAAGCTCTCGATTCGATTTTCTATTCGATTTCGATTCGATATTCAATTCGATTTTTGATTTCAATTCTCGATTCGATTTGACTATATGAATGAATATAGATTTTATTTTCATAGTCGCACGCAGTAGTTTTCAAGAAATGGTCGCACTGTAGGAGCCCTGGATCCGCCATGTTAAGCAATGAATGAATGACGGACTCTCCGTTGTAACATCGCGCAAGGCAAATAACGGGGTGACATCTAGTGGATTAGACTAGTAATAAGATTAACGTAAATCTTACCATGTTTGCGGAAATAAATATTGAAAAAAATCGATTCGTGGCCTTTGAGAATCGATATTGAATCGACCACATTTTAAAAAACGATATATCGAAAAATCGATTTTTTTTTTGCCCAGCCCTAGTCAGTAGCAATCCCCAGCCTCTGAATATGCTCATTCTCTCGTGTGTGTATGTTTTGGGGGTCTTTAGGTGGGCTGTGGAGTAGGCAATACAGTCTTTCCCATCTTAAAAACCAACAAGTGAGTCCAGATATAAACCAACCAGACCTGTCCGCAGTGTTTGCCACTCACATAGGTGAAATAACTTATTTTATTTTTGCTTTACAGTGACCCAGGACTCTTTGTTTACTGTTGTGATTTTTCCAGCACGGCTGTTGACCTTGTCAAAGTAAGTGAAAGGAAGCTTCATTATCTTTTTTAATTAAGAAATCTGCATTCTGCATTTGTAGCTGATCTTTATGCATGTTTCGATACATTTTTTTTTTTTGGCAGTCAAATCCTGAATATGACCCATCACGCTGCCATGCGTTCGTCCATGATATGAGTGATACGTCTGCAGAGTATCCGATACCAGACCACAGTCTGGATGTCATTGTCCTCATATTTGTGCTGTCCGCCCTGCATCCTCAGAAGTGAGTGTTAATGACACTGTGGGTGAGCAGTGACGAATAAAATCAAGCACGTAACCTTTATAAGAGTGCTTCTCAACCAAATGGACTTTCCCAGTAAGTCTTAAAATGATTACATTTAGTTATACTAATATAATCTTAATTAAAATGGTAAAAAAAAAACAGTCAAAAAGATAAACTGACATATTTTTCAATGTATTTTTATCACAACGCAAACACCAGAAGCAGTGGTCGACCGAAATATGGACACTATGGTCGACCGAATTATGACACTTTTCAAATATTGGCATCGGCCGATAAGTTTTTCTGTTTGGTCGATGTTTGAGGCAGGACTTTTATTATGACTGCACAGTTCTATCTAATAGGGATAGAAGTCTGTCAAATTACTTAGATAGAATGTTAAACAAAGGAATTAATGTATACAAAAAAGTATTGTAACGATTGCTTTTATATTATTAGTAATAGAAAGGCAAACATAATACTTTATCGTTTACCATTAGCATTCAACAAATACGCATTCATTTAAACAGATCTTTGAATGTCTAATGAACATTTATTTCACAAACCTTGCAGACTTCATTGAATCTAGATGTGAGATCTTGTGAAGTGTGCATTTGTATCCTGTATGATTGTGTGTTCTCTGCGTGACGGTCGGTCCGTGCGAACTGAATGCAAAATGAGTGTCACCTTGACATTATTTAATTAAAAAAATTATTCCCCCAATGCACACAAACTTCTCAGATTCCTGAGAGGCCTGTTGGTTAGTGTTTACTTCCTTTTTATTTATATATATTTTTAAATATTTCTTTATTTGTAAAAAATACTGTAATATGATTACAAAATTAAGTAGTTGTCATTTAAAGTATATAAGCATGTTTCTTTTACACATTTATCATTTTCAAATTATTTCAAATTTTTAAAATATTAATTAGAATAAATAAAAAGTATATATATCGGCTTTATATCGGCCATCGGCAGTCTGATCTAAGATATCGGCATCGGCAGTCAAAAAAAACAATATCAGCCGAACAGTAACCAGAAATGCATATCAGCTTGGATAGGAAGGTATTTAAATATTGTCTTGGACAAAAGGAAGCTTTGGAGTCAAAAAGGATGAAAACCACTGTTTTAAAGTGATCAAAACTGGTTGTAGGCGTAGGGGTGTGCAATATATATATATATATATATATATATATCGTCTGCGATAATATAGTAATTGTTGTTTTAACGAATGTGCGACTTGACATTATTAAGTATTTTGCAAAAACCATTCAAAAGACCCCTACAGAGTGCACGCTTACATTAAGTCTAGACTAGATATGCATTTAGAGTGCGTTGCATGATTCAGTCTATTAAAATGCATTTAGAATGATCACGAATTTAAGACATGGGGGCAGAAAATTATATTTAAACCACTTCATGTAGGCTAGTTAATTTCACACAAAGAATGCCGTTTTTCTCCAAAAATTACCATTATTACAAATGTGATTTTTTTTTACAACAGTTTTTTACAAAGTTAATTAAGAGACTTTTTAGACACCATATTTCTGTTTTTTGTTTTTTTCACGATTTCGACAACAAAAATAATTCCAAACAGCCACAGCACTGTTTTGGGTCTATGAACAAATGACGGTGTTTCGTTCCTGAATGAATCAACCGTTTAAATGATTCATTTCTATCGCAATGACTCACTTATTAACAATGACTTGCTGCCACCTACTGGCGGTTTTAATTTCACATTCAAAATATATTTTATTATTTAAATAATTTCAAATATCAATATTCAACGTTTTATGTTTAATATATCAATACATTAAATTATGTAGACAAAATACTTCCAAGGCACTCACGTGGTAAGATAAAAAACCTTTAATGAACTGGGCTTAAATCATTACAACTAGTTAAAAGTAGATCTACGCGTTTCGGCAAAACAGCCGCCTTCAGGACACGTGTCACAGCATTCCTTTGTTATTTTTGCTTAGTGACCATTAAGGCCCATTTACACACCGTAGCTATAAATATAACTGTAATGATAAAGATATTAGCATCCACACAGCAAATGATAAGGTTTTGTTTATTATAAGCACGACCTGCAGTTTTGTCATCTAACACTTTAAATGCTTGAGCTCTTTAAAGTCAGGTGGATTCTGATTGGCTGTAAGTGTTTTTATTGTTCATAAACTGGAAAATAAAAATGTTCTGAAAGTGATTCCAACAATATTGTTCTTCTGTGTTGTTATCATTATAGCTGTAATGTGGACTTCCCTATTATCAAATAATTAGAACAATTTTTATTTTTTCAATTTAATTTCAATTTCAATTAAATTTTGTATTCATTTTAATCTTTATTGCTATATTTATTGTTGCAGTTTGAACAGATTTTCCTACACTGCTGTGATAATTTCATGTCTCTCATATCAAACTTTCTTCTTTTTTTAACTCAAGCAACTATTTCATGTCTATTTATTCAAAATGTAAACATATAAATGTAGGGTAATGTATAGTACATTTTCACAAAATAAACATAACAGAGTAATCTGTCTGCATATTATTATCTGATCTCTTGATCACTTGACCACTAACAATCTATTAACTTCTTAATCCGTCTCTTTCAGGATGCAGAACTCTATTAATAGATTAGCACGACTGCTGAAACCTGGAGGAGTGTTGTTATTGAGAGATTATGGCCGCTATGACATGGCACAGCTTCGTTTCAAAAAAGGTAGGCTTGATGATACATCCATGTGAGAAGTCTGTCTTTCAAGATTGTTTTTCAAAAGAAAATCTGTAGGTCATGTCTGGATTGTGTTTGAAACACTTGAAAACGCACAAAGTAAAAGTGTCTGTTCACATATTATACTGTTCTCTTTATATGTTTTGCTTTCCCAAAGCATGTAATATAAATAAACAGCAAGCCAAACTCTGTTCACTGAGCCAGGATATGAGCGCCTTGCTCCTTTAATAGTCCAACGTATGATTTACATAGTCAAACTCAGCGGCCATTGAACCGAGTAAAACTGTAAGTGAAATGAAAGAAATGTAGAAAATTAACTATCAAATTGTAACAAACTTATTATCAGTTCAACTAGTAAAATGTATACAGACACATCGTTAACTCAGAAGCAAGTTAGAAGCATTCTCAATGCAGTGCACTAGCGCCAATCGGCAATAACAAACATCTTTGATTATATCACATTTAAACTGAACATACTCTCCTGCAATATAAATTAGACAGATTAATGATTTAAATGAACTTACAGCCAATGCTTACGACAGGGTTTAGCAGAAGGATTAATTTAAATGCGACGCAAACATGTCGAGCGCTTGCTGCGTCATGAGTCCGTTGCTTCTATTACCCAATGTGCGTCGCTCGCAGAAACGCGTCAAAATAAGAGTCCTCACATAAGAACTTTCACAATAGCGGCAGGCAATATGAAACTCATACAGAACATTAAACAATCACAGAAATATAATATTGATAAATGCAAATGCCCATCATAAATTATACACAACCTCTAACAGAGGCAGAACACTCCCCGCCTGGCATTATTAATGCCACTATAACAGTCTGTGTTAGTCTTATTTAGCCCTCTTTGGCTAGCAGTAAGATAACATCAGAAATGGGTCTTAAGAATGTTTTCACATTACCGCCTGAGGTTGTTCTAACCTCTACCTTGCGGACATTTCCATCATTGCTCAGGAAGACAGATGTGATTAAGCCCAATGGCCAATCATTCCTTGGGAACTGCACTTGCTTCAATAGCACAACATCTCCAGTGTGCAGGTTTCGGTGAGTCTCATGCCACTTGCGTCGAGGTTGGAGTGTACTGATGTATTCTTTTCTCCATCGGCTCCAGAACTCGTTAGCCAATGCCTGCACTCGCTTCCACTGACATTTCAAGAGGTCCTTTTCAGTGTAGTTCTCGAACAGAACAGGTACTCCGAGCTTTTGGGTTAAGAGCATTGCTGGAGTGAGTATGCATGGAGAATAGGGATCTGCTGAGACAGGAACCAGAGGTCTAGCATTTATGATTGCTGACACCTCTGCTGATGTGGCTCTGGCATGGAGTGAGAAGTGATGGGCGGCCATTGTCTAGGATGTTAGTTTTAAAGACACTCACCATTGGCTTATGGCCTTTGTCAATGCAAACATCATCTACAATCACCCAGCCTAAATCTAGCCTTTGTGCAAAAGGTGCATTGTGAGGCCCGTTGATTTGTTGTCTCGCTTTGTGTACACGGATCATGTCTCTTCCCAGCAATACTAAGATCTGAGCATCAGGATCTAGCTTTGGGATAAACTGTGCCACAGATTTCAAGTGAGAATGAGCAAGAGTGACTTCTGGTGTGGGTATTTCAGATCTGTTGCTCATTATCTCGTTACACTCAATCAGTGGTGGGAGATCAAGACATGTCTTGCCATCCAGCGTCTCTATTTGGAAGCCAACCGCTTTCCTTCCAGACATTTCCATGGAACCAGCACATGTTCTCAACAAATACGGAGAGGGATTACTTTGGATCCCGAACAGTCGAAAGAACTCTCCTTTGGCCAGCGAGCGGTTGCTCTGATCATCAATTATGGCATACATTTTGATAGCTCGTTCCCGTTGCTCTCGAGGAAATACACGCACCAAGCACATTTTTGCACAGGACCGCATTGGAGCACTTTCTCCACAAACTTCTGTACACTTTGAGGTTACCTCTGGGGTAGTAACATCCTGCTGTTCCGTGTCTGGTTCTAGCACCGGAGTTGGGAAGAGAGGCGGAGCTATGTCCGGATGCATGTGTGTGTGTTTATATATATGTATTTTTATTTATTTAAATTTACATTCTATATAAATATAAATATTTTATATAAATATAACATTTTTCTTAAGTATATACATGCATGTGTGTGTTCATATATACATAATAAATATACACAGTACACACACATATTTTATGTGTGCACAAACTTTTATTTTGGATGCAATTACTCATGGTTAATCGTTTGACAGCCCTAAAGTACAGTGGAAAAAAGTCTAATAATCAGTCCAATTTTTTTCATTAAATTTATTGAAATGTTTGTATTTATTGTATTGTTTGTGTTTGTTTAATGTTTAATCTATATCTGCCATGAAATAGCCTGTGAAGCTGATATGGCAACAATCTTAAATACAACAAAAACCTAATTGCTTGCTCTTTTCTTAATCAGGCAGGTGCTTGTCTGAAAATTTCTACGTTAGAGGGGATGGAACACGTGTCTACTTTTTCACACAAGGTAAATGCACGTTTAGACTTGCATTGTACAGTACACTTATGTAATAAAAACGCTAATTGATTAATACACTTTGGTTGCACTATGGCAGACCAAAATGTCAATATCGCATTTTTAATACGATGATTTTTATCACGCCAAACTTTGGAGGAGTTCATTTGTAAGATGGACCCAGAGAAACTTTAACAATTATTATCACAAGTACTTTAGGGCTGTTAAATGATTAATCGTGAGTAATCTCATCCAAAATAAAAGTTTGTGCGCACATAAAATATGTGTGTGTACTGTGGATATTTATTATGTATATATATTATGTATATACGTACATGTGTAATATTTCTTGTGTATATATATATATATTGCCACACATTTGCAGGGTTTTTTGTCTGAATTTTGTCATTTTCCTCTAGATGAGCTGCATGATCTGTTCTCCAATGCCGGCCTGGAGAAGGTGCAGAACATGGTGGACCGGCGCTTACAGGTGAACAGAGGAAAGCAGCTGACAATGTACAGAGTCTGGGTACAGTGCAAGTATCGCAAGGTCCTGGCGCCCACTTAGACTCAAGACTGCTTATTTGGAGGGATCGAGAACATCTGGGCTGAACCATGAGAATATTGTGATTTGGTTGTTTTAAAGATGATGGACAGGTTACAACAATGGAGGATTGCAGTGCTGACACATGTGAGTGAACATGCTGAACGCCATGACCTGTATGAGACGCAATCTTATGCAGCCTACTTGGGAATGTTGATGGAGGACAAGAGTTCCCATGATGCACCTGAGGACTTGAAACTTTCTGTGTATCACACTGAGTGATGTTTTTAAGGACTTTTTTAAACTTATAAATAAACTACATGATGTATTAAAACAAAGCCTCTCTCAGACTATCAGTTTTTTCCCCTGTTTTCTCCTTTATCAGCTACAAAGCTAATATATGGCTCTTTAATGAATTATTATTGTTCATTTTGGGATCACTAAATAAAACTTAATTTCAGCATATATGGAAAAGCTGAAAATATCAGGGATCACAGCAAACTGGATAAATGTAAATTAATAAAAACAAATGTGAACTTCCACATTTTTTTAGTCATCAGACTATTTTATTAAAAGTGACTTGCGCTTGATTGTAGTAAATACATTTTCATTGTACCTTTATTTACATTTTGCGCGTGCTTTGATATGTGGTACCAATAGACGTAATAATCATTTCTGTCCTTTCATCTAATTGATCACAATAATTCAGGACAATTTGAGTCACTGTCCACTGTCCACTTTTTTCCTTTTCAGGTTTTATAGGCTTTATTTCATAATATTGTTACTGCAAAAGCTGGGCAAAAAACTTATCCACAGTATAGTTGGCAATATTTGATTGAATAAAGCTTCATGTGCGCTGCTTTAAACGCTATAATAAAAACTCAGAAAAAAATATTTAATTGACTTCCTTTCATTGATAAGTGTTTGCTAGTGGAAATGGGCGTGGTTGAAAGGTAGAAATGTCTTGGACAATCTCACGAGAAAATATGAGATTTACCGATTATTGTTTACATTGCAAAAAATGAGAACCGAACCGAATCGATTCTGATTTCGCTAATCTGGTTTGGAAAATGATTTTTTCATCTACATCGACTAATCTTTGTAAAAGGAGATTTTAGGTTGGAACGGAATTTAAAGAGCCGATTTATCATTCCAGGACTTGATCCCGGTTCGGTGCTGCTGACCCAGAGCTGCGAAGACAAACAAGAGAAACAAAATATCTCGAAACAAGACAGCAATGAACTAACTTCGAAGCGAATCGCGTCATTTTGGATAGGAAATCGTTAGGTGCGGATCTGCAGCGAGGTACCACATGCCTCAGATCTGGTAGAAAATAGATATCGCAGAAGGCCAGCGGAGAAAGGCGGGTTCGGGAGATCAAGGCCACGGAGGTCTCGCAGTCCTCGGACTACGGTAGGACGCGGAGCTGGCGTACCCTAGCAACACAGTAGGCACCGAGCGCAGGCGAGGGTCGGGGATTGGGCTGGAGCCTAGCGTTGAGATGTCGGGCTGAGACGGGAGACCAGAGGAGGAGAACGGTCGAAGAAAGAGATCAAATAAAACGGCAAAAGGGAGAAAAGACAGCGATAAAACAGGTACAAAGACAAATGTGGCAGTTTAAGGAGGCTAGCAGAAGAATTTGCAGGGCAGTGTAGAAACGACAGACAATAGAAGCAAAACCCAGGGGTAAAGAGATACTGAGAAGGTATTTAGATGCAGTTTCGTTTGTTTTGATCCTTTGCGAACCTTTCGTCCTTTAAAACGTTGTTTCTTCCGATTTTCTGTAAGTTATCCGTTATTTCAATCAATCGCATACATCTAATGATGGAGCCAGAATGATAACTTATTAACCAGGCCAATTGATCATGTAATCCTGAAATAATATACAATATGCTGGAACAAGTGATTAACGTTACATATTCCATTGAATTAAGTGTTTAAATCATGTTGGACGTGCAACGGATGAGATTTAACTAACATAAATCGGTGGTTGCTCTAACGTTGTATAGTTTGGTTGGTTGGTTAGTTAGGAAGTATATAGAGTTGTTCAGGTAACATTGTGCATGTATGTTTTTTTCTTTCTTTCTCCTCCGCCACTTTCTCAGTTCATATTAACCATAGTGTATGATTTTGCACTGATTGCAGTTGTTTTCTGGTCAAAAACCAGGCTGATTGATTAGAAATCAATATTTCTTTGTTAAATGCACTGGAGATCACGTGTTGCATGTGGTTTGACATGAATTGATCTGTGAAGGTCTTGCATGATCATGGTGTTTTTCTTGTAGGTTATCTATAGGATATGGCTTCAGGTGGGAGTGAGTTAATGACTGAATAATTGGTGGTAGGGAGGCTGAGTCATGAATCTCAGAATGCCCTGGAAAACATGTATTGGGGACACATGACTCAACATGTCACGCACATTACTGTCCCATCAATCTGTCAGCGTCACTATGGCTACATAATGTCATGCTCACTCACTTTTCCTCTCTCTCACAGCCATGATGGAGGAATTGCACAGCTTGGATCCTCGCAGGCAGGAGCTTCTGGAGGCCCGTTTCACAGGAGTCGGAGTTGCCAAGGTCTGTCTGGTCCCAAAGTGATATATTTCTGCCCCCTTTTCTATTTGTTTATGATAATCAGTAATTCCTGCACATACATTCTCGCATTAGACCTCATCCATTGGTATGTCGTCTTCACGCATTCGTGTGTTTGTCTAGGCCCTGGGCCTGTCTGCTTTCATGCATTAAGTTACATGTTAAGTTAATTTTTTCCTCCTGCTTTTGCCCAGTTGTCTGAATCAACCTGTTGTTTCTGTCATTTTCCACAAAAGCTCATGCTTGTCATTACAATTAGTCTAAGAAGGACAGCTTTTTGGACAAAAAAAAGAGGAGATTTAGCTGCAGGGTTAAGGTAGTGTTCCATATAATGATGCAACGAAATACATTTTTCATGGAAAGATTGCAAACGGAATTAAATTTTATCATTTATCACAAAAACAAAACAAAACCATGAATACAATTTCAGTAGTTATATTTATGTTGAATAATTGGGTTGGCAATTGAATTGGGTGTACTTTTCTCAGCCGATAAATTAATGACAACAAAAAAATGCAAAACGTTTTTTTGGCAACAAGCCTCAACTTGGTATTTCATCCAAAAATGTACACCATTTTTGGTCACTGTAAAGTGCATCCACACAGTTGACAAGTTTACCTGTTGTAGCTTATCCACAATGTGTGCACAAAATAGACACACGCAATTGTAGTAACGCGTCATTAGCTACATTTCCATGCACCCAAACAATCTGTTAGTAATCGGATTGATGGCTCAGTCAGATTGAAAAGCCTTAATGTAAACACCTCAATCAATGTGATTGAGATTGATGAAGTTTCGATTGATTGAAATGGGTGGTGTAGACCTGAAATAATCTGTTTACATACTACTTTTTACTTCTAACTCTACAAATATGCATGTGTTTTTTAACGACTTATGAACTGGTCAGTGGAGGAGACTGAATATTTGCTTAAAAAACATGACATTTGTCAGCTTTCCTTTTAGGCATTTAATCAAGGTGAAAATTATAATTATACTCTCAGTAGGTAAGCAGCACAGGGGCGTTTATCACTGTGTTATTGGATTGTTGTGGGTTTTAGTCTGACCTGACCAGAATGACCAGCATCTGTCACTCTTTCTCTCTGAATCTCATTGCATGTTTAGCTCAGAGCAGGAAGGCTTTCTTTACACAAGCGTATTTGAGTTACCAAAGGCTCATTAATAACATGCATATAAAACTGAGATGATGATTCAAAAACTGTTCTGCGCACATATGCAACCTTTTCTCTCAGATCTAGAGCTACATTTGTTGGTGTTTTTTGTTAATTTCTTCACCCAAACCATGAAACCCTTTTCAGTTTTAGATAATTAATTCACTTCTAGGTCAACATACAAAGAGGAGAGAATTAGGAAGGAATTAGTGTTTGAAATCGGAAAGAGAGACTGACAGACATCACATTGATTGGAGAAAGTTGCAATCTGTGAACTTTTTTTTTTGTGCTGATTGTAGGTGAAAATCCATTAGCTAAAAGCAGTGGCTAAAATTAAATAATAAAAGGTTATTTCCAAGGCGATTTCCAAAGTTAACAGATTTAATTGGATATCGAAACTTACTAAAAAAGCTAAATTAAAAATAAATTATTTAGAATGACATGCACATGTGAATAGTTCAAGATGTATTGCATGTGTTTATTGCATATTATTTATCTATTTACTGCTTCATACACACAAACTGTAATAACAACAAAATGGCTTTTATGCACCTCCGTTTTATTTTCACGGAACTGAAGACTACTAGCACTGATCTGTCCTTCAGGAAATGCAAATCCTGTTATCTGTTGTCTTCCTCTCTGCAGGGTTCTGGACACAACGAGTCGTCTAACCAGAGCTTATGTAGCGTGGGCTCCCTCAGTGACAAAGAGCTGGAGGTTAGTACACATCTGAAGCTCAAACGGTTGTTCAGTCACTAAAGTATCTCTGTTTCTGTCTAGAGTAGGTGATGCACTTGTTGGTGCCATGTTTTATTTATTTCACCCAATGATATCACCCAGGGTGTCTGGTTGGAAAGTCTTGTTTTTTTTAGTTTTTCCACTTATGGATTTAGTTGCTCCTTTCTTTAATATTTGGCATCTGGATGCTATTAATCAGTGAAATGCACATCTGTAATTGTTTACTTGTGTTTCAGTCAGACAAAGGTTACGTTTGTAATTTCTGGCCTGATAGTGTCAACAAATTAAATTTCAGAAAGAATGACCCTGTCTGTCATTGGTCAGACAAACAGACAGTACGGCATGAAGATCAAACAGAAAGAACCACAGCATTTAAATTTTTCCTATTTATGGATGACTGTATTTTTTACGTAAAGTAATACATTGATTATTGTCCACTTTAGAGTGGTAGCATGTAATGTCAGTAAGCAAGACTAAAGGCTTCTTTACTCCAAGAACAATATAGGCCCTATCTATAATACAATAACTTTAATAATGTCCACATCAGCAGATGATAACATTCTGTTCATACTAATCGCATGCTGCAGTTATGATGTCTGTTCCAGCTCTTTAAAGCCCAGCTCACACTGTGCGATTTTAGCCACTGAGACAAAATGTAAAAATCCTAGGCTAAAATCTATAGTCTTTGATCGCTGGTTTGACATGTTCACCGACAGCCGATTAATGGCCGTTGCGATCAGATTTTACCTCCGACAAAATTCTGGAAGTGTCAGAAGATTTGCTGCAGTCTTGCAGTGACTTCTCCTATGGCGAACATCAAACTGTCTTAATTTTTCAAGACAAGTCATGATCAGAATTAATGGTAGAGATTTCTTCTAACTGCTATAAACTCCGGCGCTCTCGTCCTCCGCTCACGGAATTCATGTGATATGTTGCCTTTGCTATGATAAGCACCGGTTGCGCCGATGTTTTCATGTAGGTGTGTAGTGCTGCTTACACTATTATTTTTAAATACACCACTCTTGCCGCCATTAATATACTTTTCATGATAGCCAACATTTCAGCCCCACCTGTAATGCAGCTCACAGTCACTGAACGTGTATGGGTTGATAATGTAAAACTCTGGACAAGTTTTCTTGCGCCCACCCAATTTTTAACGCGTCTTGACTGTGATACAGTCTGACATTAATGACAACTGTGATCCCACAGTGTGACATGATCATCATGTTCGTGCAGTCTGACAAGCAACAATCGTAAAGGACTATTCAAAATCGCACTGTGTATGCCTGGCTTAAGTTAGATGAATTCTGATTGGCTGTCAATATATTTTATCCTCAAAATATTCTTACAGTCTTGTTTCTCTGTCTTTATCATTATAGCTGTGATGTGGACTTACTATTCTCATTAGGGTGACCATACTGGCCATTTTTACGGGACGCGTCCTTGCCAGGATTTCTATATTGCTTAAAATATCCAGGTTTTGGCTGTTTGCACTGTGCAGAGCAGATGGCTCCTTATGCTTTCGAATCGCTCTTGCAGTACTTTGGTGTCATACAATGATCGGTGCGCAGCGATGCTTCAAGTCGAACGAAGAAACAAACACGTGCGCATATTTGCATCGCTTTGTATCTCACCTTCTCATGCGCCACGATTGGTCGATTATGTACAATACCTGCATGTTATTGGTCAAACTACTTTGGATGTTTTAGGCAATATAAAAATCCTGTCCAGGGCGTGTCCCGTATAAATGGCACATATGGCCACCCTAGTTCTCATAGAATTAGATTATTAAAACAGTATAGATATTGTCCTTGGTGTAAATGGCAATTATGAAAAGTCCTTTTATTTATTTTTTTAGACCTGATGAAATAAAAAAAGAATATGAAGAACAGACATCGCAAACTAAATCAGGTGCAGTTTATTTAAAACGGGCAGACATGCAGAGTTTGTTGTGTCTCTGCAGTCTTTGGATGTTGTTGTCCAGTCTTTCAGGTTGTATGAGCTCGTAGCCTCTAACATTTCAATGGAAACTTCTGGAATGAATGGGGTTGTGGAATGAGGTGATGTCATGGATTCTTGCATTTGCCTGGCAGCTTACAAACTCTCTCTCTAGGCCTGTCGGCGCAATTTTTGAGTGGACTTTGCTGTTCCGATGAGCATGAACGGTATACGAGTGGAGCGACTGAGCGGAGCGCACACGCATAGAGCGGGATAATACGCAGAGCGTCACACCACGTGAAAGTGAAACCTGAGCGGTGAACTAATTTTCGGCAGCCGGAATTTCGGTGCATCTCTAATTATTGGCGACATCAGAAATGGATATTATATCATAGATGCTTTTTTGAACATTTTAGCAATTTAAAAATATTAAAAAAGGATTTTTTACACGGCACCCCTGCTCTCGACAGACGGCACCCCGGTTGGGAAACACTGGTGTAAATGATGCTGAATGCACTGGTTCTCAGCAGGTGTATGTTACGTCTTTTAGAGTGTTGTTTCTCATAATGACTATGGCTCTGATTTTTTTCTTTTTTACCCTAGGCAAAGGAGGAGGGAGAGGACATAAAATTAGTGATTATTTTGAGGTAGGCGCATGTAGTTCATTCATTCTGTTATTAGAATCCATTTGATCCCCATTCAGGGTTAAATTTTGTTTTCAAGTGCATTTTTTCTGATTGAACTTTTAAGTCATTTGTTTGCGTGTAGTTTGCAGGGGGTAGTGGTACTGGTACCAGTCCAGCTCGTGGCATTCCTCCAGTGGCACGGTCCTCTCCACAGCACTCTCTCTCAAACCCTCCTGCTGCTGTGAGTCTCTTTCTTACTGCCAAACCTCCTCTTGTTGATATGACTATTAAAGGGATAGTTCACCCAAATATGAGAATTGTCATATACTCACCGTCATGTTCCAAACTCGTCAGACCGAAGTTAATCATCTATACACAAATTAAAATATTTTTAATGAAACCTGAGGTTTCTGTCCCTCCATTGAAAGTCCAAGTAACCAAAACTTAGAAGATCCAGAAATGTCATAAAGGCATTGTTAAATTAATTCATATGTAACAAGTGGCTTAATCAAGCTCTTGAAAAGAGATATGATAGCTTTATATGAAGAACCGATTTTATTCACATGTAAGCACATGTACATAGTGCATCACATAAAGTAAATGCAGAAACATGTAGTGAACGTGCGTCATGCGCTAGAACAATTCTCATTGGTTCTCATGCATCACACACATGTATTCACCAGATGTGATGTGATCTGTGTCGATCATTGTTTAGATGTAAATAACAAAAAAACTAAATTATATCTGTTCATCATAGAGCAATCATTTCACTTGGATTGAATATCTCGTTTCATATGGATTTGTTTTACAACACCTTTGTGAAGGTTACCTGGACTTTCCATGTAGAGACAGAAACTTCTCAGGTTTCATGAATATTTAAGTTTGTGTTTTAAAGATTAAGTCTCATGGGGGTGAGTAAATGATGACAGAATTTTCATTTTTGGGTGAACTATCTCTTGATCGATGTTATGTAATTTCCGCTATATATACATATACAGTGGAATGTTCAACTTGTTCTGTGCAACTTGCATTTGGGCAGTAAAAACAGCACTGTGAATGATGTTCCACAGCAATGAAAACTAAAGATAATTAAAAAAAAATAATGGAATGATAGGGATGATCAGAGGTGAGGGATACATGTAGTGCGCATTGCAAATTGTATACTGCTGTAGCTGATGCTTAGATGACAAGTGATTGCTGTAGCTGTGTATAAGCAGTTCAGTACAAGCATTATAATCATAGGAGTTATAATTATATTTGAGTTCATTTACTGTTGCAGTAGAAGTAATTATTGTTATAATAAAACATGATTATAGAGTAGCAGTGCAGAGAACTGGCAGAAGTGCAAAGTGGCGCCCTTATTAACAGTGACCTTTTTGGTTGCATTTTGTGTTGATGGAAATGTGTTTTTGGTTTTGATTGACAGGTGCAGCAAGAAAGCCCCTCCTCCATTAGCTCTGTAAACGCAGACCACTCCCACTCCTCCAGTTCCCACAAGCCAGCTTCTACACACACTCAGCACCGAGCCACACAGGTAACGCACTACAAAAAACACACTCGCAGTCTCGCACCTTTGCAGACACTTTCAGATGCTCACTTTGACATCCACTTTCATTTGCGCCTTCTCAGTCTGAGTTGACAATGGAGAAGTTGGCAGCGCTGGAGAGCAGTAAGAGCTCGGATCTGGAGAAGAAAGAAGGACGTATCGACGACCTGCTTAGGGTACGCCTTTGTTCACACACACCATCAATGTTAAAATCTTGAGATTTTGCAAACCCTTTTTGAGAATGGAGCCTGTGATATTTGCACTTCTGATCAAAAGTTCAAGTAAACACAACTCTTTTGAACTTTCTATTTAATAAAGCATCCTGAAAAAAAATGTATCACTTTTTCCATAAAAAAATATTAAGCAGCACAGCTGTTTTCAGGATTTATAATAATCAGACCTGTTTCGTGAGCACCAAATCAACATATTAGAATGATTTCTGAAGGATCATGTGACACTGAAGACTGGAGACTTTATCATAAGAGACTTCGTTCATAAACATAAGAAAAATTAATGACCCCTATTATTTGATGCCCAGCATTGTGACTTTCACTTATCAAATGTTTTACCTGTTTTACTGCTGAGAATACAGTGTTTATGTTGGTGTTTTTGTGTGCTGCAGGTAAACTGTGACCTGCGCAGACAGATCGATGAGCAGCAGAAGATGCTGGAACGATGTAAAGAACGACTCAATAAATGTGTGACCATGAGTAAGAACCTGCTAATTGAAAAGGTAAATGTATGTTCAGAGTATATGCAGTGGTAAATGTGTGGTGGTGTGTATGTACGTTTTATGTTTTTATAATGATGATGGATGTCTAGTTTTATCCAGTTTGAACAGTGTATTGCATGTGCATTGTATCGTTTTCTATAATTGCTGAATTGTGGGTATGTTTTCAGTCCAAGCAGGAGAAGATTGCATGCAGAGAAAAGAGCATGCAGGACCGGCTACGTCTGGGCCATTTCACCACCGTACGGCACGGAGCCTCATTTACCGAGCAGTGGACAGATGGCTACGCCTTTCAGAATCTAGTCAAGTACGTGAGCTGCACATCCACACTCTCTCAAACTTCAGAGCCTAGTCCGATGTCGCATGCACACACACACACACACTTAACACGCGCTGACAGAATATGGTCAGTTTCACTCCACACATGTGCTTGTGGAGAGCTAGCCATAAAAGACTCATTCAAGACTGTGTTCAGGTCTGATGATGAATGAATGTGCTGCTTTCAGGATCTTGCTGGGTGCACACATGTGCTCAGACCTTTCAGATCCTTCTAACGTGAACTTGGTATACACAAGATTTATTCTGTCACTTTTACAGTTTTTATGTAAAATTGATCTTACATAGGTACATTTTTGTTGTATTTTAACTTGTTCTTCACTGTGAGAATAGCAGGGGAAGCTGACATGGCGATAAAGCTCTAACAAACAACTTGGTAAAAACTGTCCTTTTAAAACCAGGTGTTTTCGTACACAGGAAGGTGAAAGCACTCCACTTAAACCAAAATGCACACACTTGAGACAAACCTAAAAACCTACCAGCACTTGCTCTGCTGCTGGCAAACAGTCGATTGGAATGAGCAAATTACCTCAGGGCTACCTTAAGTACTATCTGGATTTAACTCTACATATTTATCTAATAAGTATGTCTAGTCCACCGACAAGTCCTCCAGGAGACAGATAAAGGTTGCATTCAGTATCAGAAATGTGTGATTTTTATCAGAATCAAAGAAACGGTTGCACCGTGTCTACACCAGATGCGACAGAATGTCTGTCTACACTGGACACAACAAAGCGACCGTTAAAAATAATTTTTGATTTGTCGTGTCGTGCCGCTCCGCATCCAGTGTAGACACTACAATATCACTGATTATAATAGGTTCTATTGTATTCTGTTGCACCGCTTGCGTCCAGTGTAGACACAATGTTACTGTCAACTAAAAAAGTCCCCCTTTTTTTTTTCTAGATAAAAAAAAAAAGAGCAGATTTAAAAAAAATTATAAATAAATAAAATAAAATTGCAATATACTTGATTGTTCAAATAAAAATATAGGAATGTTAGGTAAAATTATAAACAATTTTAAATGTTTGTTTTTAAACGTATTCATAGTATGTTGCATTGTTATATATATTGTGTATTTATCATTTATTTTTATTTAAAAAAAAATTTGTGTAGTGTTTTTTTCCCCGTATTTTTTGCACTGATTTTGGTATAAAAATTCAGTTTGATTTTTCGCATGTGATTTAAAAAAATCAACAGACTGGCTGAATGAAAATGGAGTTTCACTCTCTGACAGCGGGTGATGTTTATAGAAAAGTAGAAATACCCCCGCTACACAAATCACTGCACAGTGTTCCGTTTCTGACACCTGCTTGTCAAAGAGAAAAAAGGCAGTCAAACACAACTTGCATGTTTTCAAACAGTCTTTCAGATATTTGTATTCTCTGTGGTGTTTATCAGACAACACCAACAGCAGTACAAAGACAAGATAGCTTGTTCCGGATTCTTCCTCTGCTATTTTCTTTCACTTAGCAAAATACTCTCTTTAGGAGGACCACCAAGTCATAGTTTTATGTAACAGCAGTGGTAGCTCTGGGCATGAACAAAAGCATGAATCTTATTAGTTGGCCAGTGCGATGGAAAAGAGATTGGAACACCTCTCCATTTAAAAAAAAAAAATCTGTGGCATTTAGGGCATGCGAATGTTAGTCAGTCTGCACTGACACATTAACAGCCATTCATTCCAATTGAAATGTTTAATTTACCAGGCATTTAACTTTGTGTGAACAGGCCTTTATTGGTATATGAAAATATTTTGAAGTATTTAATAAACAAACAGAGAATGTGTAGAACATTTTGAATGACAGTACTTTGAAACAATGCGGAAAGAAAATTAGGAAACGTGTTATAAAATAAAAATGACTTTGTCCTTTGTATAGACAACAAGAGAGAGTCAATGGGCAGAGAGAGGACATAGAAAGGCAGAGGAAACTACTGATGAAGAAGAAACCGCCCAACGCCAGTCAGACCCCTCCTCCCAACCTAGAACCCAACAAACGCAAGAGCAAGAGCAACGGCGCCGAGAACGAGATGTAAGTTCTTCTGGCAAGTCAGGCTTTGAGTAGTTTAGGAATTCAACTTAATTGGATTTTGTCCTAATTTGTTTATGTCCGCACAGGTTATCTTTAGCAGAATACCATGAGCAAGAAGAAATCTTCAAACTGAGACTCGGACACCTGAAGAAGGTATTCATATCGTCACATTCGTGTGGTCAAATTTGTGTTGTCATGGAAACGGGTCTTAATATTTTGGTGTTATGTGTGTCTGTGTGTGTGGCAGGAGGAAGCAGAGATTCAAGTGGAGCTGGAACGGTTGGAGCGTGTGCGTAATCTTCACATCCGAGAGCTCAAAAGAATCCACAATGAAGATAACTCCCAGTATGCACTTTCAAATTTTATTGCCACACTTGTGCCTTTTTTGGTTTATTTTTAGAGGGCTTTTTGAGAGTTTAAAAATATCTGTGGTGGATTTAAATGATTGTGCGATTGTCTCTCCGATTGTCAGGTTTAAAGATCATCCCACGCTAAATGACCGTTACTTGCTCTTGCATCTGCTGGGCAGAGGAGGCTTCAGTGAGGTTTACAAGGTAACAGATCTGTGATTGGAAAGAGTGTATGTTTTCATTTAGGGATGTACAAATCGACATATTTTCATAATCAAGTAGCCTGTGGGTTGTCTGGAAGACCTGTAAAATCATGGGACGCATTCTTTTTCAAAAACAGCTGGCGGGAGTGAAATAAAATTAAAATATCAAGCCATCTTCACTAATCGACTAGTCAACCATTCTGGCATGTGGTTAGTTTAATTCTGATCTTTTCTGTTTCTCCAGGCCTTTGATTTGACGGAGCAGAGGTACGTGGCTGTGAAGATTCACCAGCTTAATAAGAACTGGAGAGATGAGAAGAAAGAGAACTATCACAAGTGAGCACAAACACCTTTTCCAGCCTTGTTTCTTAAAGGCTCATGCATGTTTCAATTCAACATTAGGCGCCAAGTGTGCTTGTTTTCCCAGAATGCATTATTCTTCCTGAACCAGCCTGTGGAAATCGGGGCCTCATTCATAAAGATGAGCTTAGAATCATCCTTATTGTAAACGTACATCAGTTTTCAAAATATTCCTATTAACAGTTTATAAAACGTCTAAATTAGGGCTGCACGATAAATCGCATGCGATATTTAACGCGCATCTTGTCAGAAAGGTTCTGTAATCAGCGGTAAATCTCCATCACCTGCGGGCTTTCACATTGAGCAGCATTAACTACACAGAGCCGTTGTTCACTGACGAGCTGCGCATTAAATATCGCATGCGATTTATCGTGCAGCCCTAGTCTAAATGATGTAATTGTGACAGAGCACTTGCTTATTTGCGCATATAATTTACCTTTAAATTTCAATAAACAATGTTGGATTAATTTCTGGTATATATGTGTGCAAAAAGTTTGTAGGCATGCATTTTCACATCGGTTTTTGCTGTTATAAATCCTGATTTGTTCCACACCTTTTATACATGAGGCCTCTGATTTTTGGGTTTGACTATAGATTGAAAGTAACTAGGGGGAAAGTTACATGATTGTCAATGCATAGTTTATTCTGTGCTATTTATTGGACTGTTTGTTGAATGAAGATTGTTGGTCATGAAATGTTTTCTAGGCATGCCTGTCGAGAATATAGGATCCATAAAGAGCTGGACCATCCTAGAATAGTCAAACTGTATGACTACTTCTCCCTGGATACCGACTCGTGAGTAAACTTGCTCTTATTGAAATGTGAACAATTTACAAATGATTGTCTCTAATTTGAAGCCTATTTCAAGCCTTTAGTCTTTTTAATTGGAAAGTTTTGCAATCAACATATTTGTTTGGTGCAGTTTTGTTTCCCATTACTTCACTCCTTAAAAGTGGAGGGACGAAAGAGGGCATGTTTTATGTGGGATTGTTTCTAGATTCTGCACTGTTCTGGAGTACTGTGAGGGGAACGATCTGGATTTCTATCTGAAGCAGCACAAGCTAATGTCAGAGAAAGAGGCCCGATCCATCATAATGCAGGTCGTCAATGCCCTCAAGTACTTAAATGAGATCCGCCCGCCAATCATCCATTACGACCTCAAACCAGGTATGACATGCACAGACCTCTCAACTCTTCTGTACTGGGCCAAGCATGAGAATTGGCTCCGTTTGAATGAAGAAGGGGTGCAAGACGAGACTGTTGAACACTGATTCTTGTGTTTGTCTAGGCAACATCCTGCTGGTGAATGGCACAGCATGTGGAGAAATAAAAATCACAGACTTTGGGCTGTCCAAGATCATGGACGACGACAACTACGGGGTGGACGGCATGGAGCTGACATCACAGGGGGCGGGGACATATTGGTGAGGGGTCTGTTACTGTTACAGGATTTGTACATTTCTTGAATTTGATCAAATGAACTCTAATCTCCCTCAACACAAAATTGACTCTTGTTTTACAGAAGTGTTATGTAGTTTATGGTCTGAAAGTCTGGATATGCAAAACCCTTGCCTTGTTGTGCTCCAGGTATCTTCCCCCAGAATGCTTTGTGGTTGGAAAAGAGCCACCTAAGATCTCCAACAAAGTGGACGTTTGGTCCGTTGGGGTCATCTTTTACCAGTGCCTCTATGGGAAGAAGGTAAAAGACACACATACACACGTACATTTTCTAACACTGGCTGTGTTGTCACTGTCCGCTGAGATATTAGTACTTTCTTTTCTCATCTTTTTACTCTTTCTTCACCACACAGCCGTTCGGTCATAATCAATCCCAGCAGGACATCCTCCAGGAGAACACTATTCTCAAAGCCACAGAGGTGCAGTTTCCTTCCAAACCAGGAGTCTCACCTGAGGCTAAGGTACTTCTTCAGACAGTTCACTGTTTTTCTTTCATGGTGAGATCCCAGAGCGCAAACGGGTTACGGGGCTCCCATCACTCCTTTTT
Organism: Sinocyclocheilus rhinocerous; assembly: GCF_001515625.1. NCBI lineage: Eukaryota > Metazoa > Chordata > Actinopteri > Cypriniformes > Cyprinidae > Sinocyclocheilus > Sinocyclocheilus rhinocerous. The sequence goes on from NW_015625586.1 coordinate 1,046,712, forward strand.
ACATTGCCACATGAGTAAATCTCTAGAATATTTTGGGTTCATTTTTTTTCTCTCTTCCACATTTGACTATACACTATTAAAAACATCTGTGACATTGATGGTAAAATACCGGCAGCTGTGGTTGCCAGAACTTCACCTTCAGAAAAAACGTGGTTGCAACATTTTAGGTTTTACTGACTTAAATTCACAATAAAAAAAGTTTTTCATGAACTGATGTTAATATAACAACCTATTGAAGTACTAATATCTATTTTGTACCATTGTAATACACTGACTACCACCAAAAACAGGTGATTATGAGAAAGTCACGTGATGAACCAAAGCAGTACCGTTTCTAGGCATAGGCAAGCTAGGCGGTCGCCTAGGGCACCACCACCTGGAGGGGGCGCCAATGAGCGCTTGTACTGGCGCTACATTTTAGCAGGGTTGTGATAAAGATTGCCGCCTCCACTGGATCCCCCAACATTATCGGGCTACAGTACTGTAAATCTGACAATGCCTGTATGCCATTGGATCAGAGCGCTGTCGATTGCTGCCTCTGATTGTTGCATGAAAAGTTTGCATTTGGAGTGCTCAACAGTGCCATTAGATCAATGGGCTCTGTCAGTGCTTTGGCAAAGTAAGGCTTTTTTTGCCATGCAATAAAGCTAAGTTCAAAGGCCAATTTAAAATATTGGTCCAGTAAAAAGTGCACAAAATCAGTATTTTTTTAGGCAGTATTTGTGGCAGTCGAGAAATCATGTTGTGAAATTGTCCAAAAGGTGTGCGTTTTTGTGCCAATGCATTGTTAAAGGTTCAGTATGTCGTTTAATATTCCCATATAAAACTTTTAACAGCCAATTAAAAAATATTGGTGTAGTAAAATTCACTAATTCACAAGATAAATACTTCCTTTATTAAACCGCATTGTCGAATTTAACGCATTCTTACGGAAGTGTCGAAATGCTGAATCAATTAATTTGCTTCCAACAGCGCCCAATGGGAGCATAGAGGGCAGCGTGCCATGTTATTTAAAGGAGAGGTTCACGCTTCAAAGAGTAACAAAGGAATAAGTAGCTGAATTCTGATTACTTTTATGCCACTGGCTTTTATATGTAGTTTGGGGTAACAAAGGGTTTATAGGTTTGAGTGAAATAATAATGCAATAACTGACACAACAACAACAATTGAGCAAAAACAGATAAAGACAAAAAGTAGCCATTAATAATATCTAAACATGTACCCAAATCCAAATGTAATAAAATTAATTTATGTGTGATGACAATTTCTCAGCAACTAGGGATAACCACACAGCCGGTCATAATCAATCCCAGCAGGACATCCTCCAGGAGAACACTATTCTCAAAGCCACAGAGGTGCAGTTTCCTTCCAAACCAGGAGTCTCACCTGAGGCTAAGGTACTTCTTCAGACAGTTCACTGTTTTTCTTTCATGGTGAGATCCCAGAGCGCAAACGGGTTACGGGGCTCCCATCACTCCTTTTTACATTGCCACATGAGTAAATCTCTAGAATATTTTGGGTTCATTTTTTTTCTCTCTTCCACATTTGACTATACACTATTAAAAACATCTGTGACATTGATGGTAAAATACCGGCAGCTGTGGTTGCCAGAACTTCACCTTCAGAAAAAACGTGGTTGCAACATTTTAGGTTTTACTGACTTAAATTCACAATAAAAAAAGTTTTTCATGAACTGATGTTAATATAACAACCTATTGAAGTACTAATATCTATTTTGTACCATTGTAATACACTGACTACCACCAAAAACAGGTGATTATGAGAAAGTCACGTGATGAACCAAAGCAGTACCGTTTCTAGGCATAGGCAAGCTAGGCGGTCGCCTAGGGCACCACCACCTGGAGGGGGCGCCAATGAGCGCTTGTACTGGCGCTACATTTTAGCAGGGTTGTGATAAAGATTGCCGCCTCCACTGGATCCCCCAACATTATCGGGCTACAGTACTGTAAATCTGACAATGCCTGTATGCCATTGGATCAGAGCGCTGTCGATTGCTGCCTCTGATTGTTGCATGAAAAGTTTGCATTTGGAGTGCTCAACAGTGCCATTAGATCAATGGGCTCTGTCAGTGCTTTGGCAAAGTAAGGCTTTTTTTGCCATGCAATAAAGCTAAGTTCAAAGGCCAATTTAAAATATTGGTCCAGTAAAAAGTGCACAAAATCAGTATTTTTTTAGGCAGTATTTGTGGCAGTCGAGAAATCATGTTGTGAAATTGTCCAAAAGGTGTGCGTTTTTGTGCCAATGCATTGTTAAAGGTTCAGTATGTCGTTTAATATTCCCATATAAAACTTTTAACAGCCAATTAAAAAATATTGGTGTAGTAAAATTCACTAATTCACAAGATAAATACTTCCTTTATTAAACCGCATTGTCGAATTTAACGCATTCTTACGGAAGTGTCGAAATGCTGAATCAATTAATTTGCTTCCAACAGCGCCCAATGGGAGCATAGAGGGCAGCGTGCCATGTTATTTAAAGGAGAGGTTCACGCTTCAAAGAGTAACAAAGGAATAAGTAGCTGAATTCTGATTACTTTTATGCCACTGGCTTTTATATGTAGTTTGGGGTAACAAAGGGTTTATAGGTTTGAGTGAAATAATAATGCAATAACTGACACAACAACAACAATTGAGCAAAAACAGATAAAGACAAAAAGTAGCCATTAATAATATCTAAACATGTACCCAAATCCAAATGTAATAAAATTAATTTATGTGTGATGACAATTTCTCAGCAACTAGGGATATACAGTGGGTACGGAAAGTATTCAGACCCCCTTAAATTTTTCACTCTTTGTTATATTGCAGCCATTTGCTAAAATCATTTAAGTTAATTTTTTTCCTCATTAATGTACACACAGCACCCCATATTGACAGAAAAACACAGAATTGTTGACATCTTTGCAGATTTATTAAAAAAGAAAAACTGAAAAATGCTCAGTATTTAGTAGAAGCACCCTTTTGATCTAATACAGCCATGAGTCTTTTTGGAAAAGATGCAACAAGTTTTTCACACCTGGAATTGGGGATCCTCTGCCATTCCTCCTTGCAAATCCTCTCCAGTTCTGTCAGGTTGGACGTATATATATATATATATACAAAATTTGGAAATGTATCAGTGTTGTTATTTAAGATACGAGTGTTTACATAATCAATTTTATTTTATTTTGTATGTAATGTTAAATGATGTTAGACTATGGGGCCGTTGAATGCTTGAATCTGATTGGCTGATGAACGTCGCTTTCTTTCTCTTTCTCTGTGTGTCTCTGTCTCTCTCACTCTCTTTCTAATAACTGAATTAGAATGCTATCAATTATTCTTTACTTATTTTATGAGTGAGAGTGGGATGGGGGGGCGCTAGACAGCAGCTTTTCCACAAGCTGAGGTGGGAAATACTTTATAGATAGAAGGTGCAGTGTCATTCACACAAACACTAAACACCATCATGGTAACATGCATGGCACTAAAATAACGCAATAAACATTAATTTAACATTAGATGTAAGATAAACCCTTAATGGACAGTACACAACTGATAAGAAAAAGTCAGAAGTTATTTCAATGAAAAACATCAAATATGAAGTGTCGTGCAGGGGATTCTGGGAGTGTCAGCTTACGGTTTTTCACTGTAAATTATACAATGACTTTTTCTTTTTCACTTCCAAAAACTGTAATTTAAACAGTATTTTACTGTAAAATTACATTAAATGTAATTAGTTATTCACCGTATATAGTATGGAAACCTACTGTTAACAGTTAACAGGTTTTTACTGTAGCACTTTTACAGTCTTTTACTGTTAAAATCACGATAATTTTTTACAGTGTAATAAATTGTAAATCCTCCCCAGTTTTTTAAATGGACATTTATTCATTGTAATAGTAACATTTTAGTTACACTACCAGGCAGATGTTTGGGGTTAGTAAAAAAAAAAAAGAAAAAAAAAGGTCTGTGTATATATATAATTTTTTTTTTTTTTTTTTTTTTAAGAAATTAATGCTTTTATTCACTGAGGAGGTATTAAATTGATCAAAAGTTGTGACATTTGTTACAAAATTTCTATTTTAAATAAATGCTGTTCTATTTTTCAGCAAATAATTCAGAAAAAAAAATGTATCACTGTTTCCACAAAAATGTTAAACAGCACAAATGTTTTTAACATTGATGATAAGAATTGTTTGTTGAGTGCCAAATCCGCATATTGGAAAGGTTTGTGAAGGATCATGTGACAGTGAAGACTGGAGAGATGACTGCTGAAAAAATTCAGCTTTGCCCTCACAGGAATAAATTATATTTTTATAAAATTGAAATTGAAATCAGTGATTTAAAATTATAATAATATTTCACAGTATTACTGTTTCTACTGTATTTTTGTATATTAATGTTGCCTTGGTGTGCATAAGAGACTACTTATAAAAAAAAATAATAATTTCCAGCCCCAAACTTTTGAATTAGTGGGCATCTCTGCATGGATAGTTTAATAAAAACCTCCCAGTACCATGTTGTTTCATGTTTAATTCATTTGTTATTATTGTTTTATTATAAGGTAGTCATAAACGCTGCTTGCTTTTACTTTTTCTTTTCCTGAAAATTGTTTAAAAGTCAGAGTAATAACTAGGGCTGCAGCTGATTTTAATAATCGGTCAATTATTTCAATTATTATATCAGATGTAATTGCATTTATGATAATTGTAAAAAAAAAAAAAAAGTGCATGTCTTACTCTGTGTTTTCCTGTGTTCTGTTGCTCTGTTTGTCCCATGTTAACCTTTTAGCAAGCAGCTTGCTCAACACTAAATGCTGTGCTCACTTTAGTGGCACAGGAAAGGTTGTGGGATTCTGTCATTAATGTGGTTTTGTGTTGCTAGGAGACTTGTCATAATAATGACTATTCGCTTAGTGAGTCAGATTGGCTAATATTTGCTCACGGAACAATAATGTTTATTGTCTGCCTCCTTTAATATAAAACCTAGGTTCTGTATGATTTTTAGATTAATCGTACAAACCTGCCTTCACCTAAACTACTTCCACACATGGCTGTTGATGCTTTTCTACTGGAACATAAACTGAACGCTTTCTAATGAGTTTCTTGTCCACTTCAGGCCTTCATTCGCAGATGTTTGGTGTACCGTAAGGAGGATCGCATCGATGTTCACCAGCTGGCCAGTGATCCCTACCTCCTCCCGCACATACGCAAGTCAGTGGCCACCACCGGTAACTCCAGCACGGCCGTCGCCTCCACCTCCAGCTCATCCAACAGCAGCGCCTCAAATTGAGAGCCCAGCCCATCCTCGCGAGTTTGGACCGGAGCAAGCGGTGTGGGGCATTGGCATTTTGCCCGGCCCCTCTCTGCAGTGCACTGGAAGGGGTCTCATACCCCTTACCTGCCGAGCAAGGGAGCAGGAGGAAATGGTAAGAGAGGGATGGAGACAAAACGCATCTCCCTCCACCCTTCTTCCTCTCCCAGGCATCTGGAGGCTGGATTTGTTTCGTTTTATTTTCTTTTTTGGATGGGAGGGGACTAAAAAGCGCCCCACGAGCGAGAGGCGAGTGCGTTACCTGTGAGAAGGACCGAACTGCTCAGACCGGTGGAAGAGACTGGTATATGCCCTGCACCCCACAACACACAAACACATGCACACACACACATATAAACACACATTTATAACGAGGTCAGCTTGATTTTTCTTATATGGCAACACCGTTGATGGGACAAGTCCGCTCATACTAATGTGCATTCAAGTGTACAATATTCCTAAAGATTTGGAGACACTCCCTGCTGACACAAAGCCCGTCCCGGCCCATCTTCCCTCTCTCTCTCCTCTATCGTTTTTTGCCTCTGGAATGGATCTATGAACTTTTGGAAGCAATACTGTCAGTGGGTTCATTTCAACAATAGTTAACCCTAGTTTAAACGCCTTTTTGAACTGCTGTCAGATCACATAATAATTGCTGAGGCCAAATCGGCATCAGGACCTCTAGGTTAGCTGATCTTCTATGCTGGGAATCAGATGTTTGTACTGTGTGAGAGATGTAATGGACAGGTCTAGCCCAGACGTTTGTCTCTGGAGGTGTTTGTCTATGTCCTGTTCACTTTCACCCCTATTCTATGACCAAAGCTGAGCTCTACCAGTAGGTGGTGCTGTTTGACTTGAGTGTTTTTATTTTATTTTTTCTTTCTGTTTATGTTCTTTTTGCTTTATGCTGTTATGAAAATGTGTTTTTAGGAAGCATATTCTTTTAGATTTAGCGACACTAACTGATCCCACCCCTCCCACCCGTCCCCCAAGTATGTTCTTGGTTCTCATCGTGTCTTTGGACCGAATCTAACGTTGAAAAATGAGATGAAGTTAGATTTTATTTTTCATTGATTAATTAAAAGTCTTGTGCCTCACATAGAAAGAAACACAGACACAAATGCGTTCAAAAATGACACACAGTCATATATGTTTAGGTCTGGTGATACGGCTGATTGCCTGATCCTGTTTTACTGTTTGTGGGAAAGAACCCTCTCGAGGGGACAGAGCTAGTTCAGGGGTACAGGGCAGAACTTGGAGCAATCATTAAATACTATTGGTTATTAATACATTGTGTTGTCTGCTTTATTTGTCTTACATATGGCTTGATGTTTACAGATACTGTCTAAAAATGTTTGAATTGGCCATTTTTACTGAATTATAAAAATAAAGTGAAATAGAAATATTTACTAATAACTAGTAAAATGGACAAAACGTTAAAATATAAAAAGCTAGTTCAAAATATTAATAAATACTATAGTAGTATATAAATAATACTGTAAAATAAAATACAGCTGAGAAACCTAACATTTAGAAATTATGAATTTAAGTAAGCTGAAGTACTAGAATTATTAGATTATATTATTATTAAATAGAACCATTATTAAAAAATAACAAGGCTAAATAGAACTATTATATTTATAAAAATATACATTTATATATATATACACACACACACACACACACACATATATATATATATATACATATATATATACACGCACTGTGTGTATGTGTGTGTGTATATATATATATTAGTATTTAAATGACAAGCATAAAATTAAATTATAAAAAATTTTATTCAAAATATTACTATGTAAATTATACTGAAATAACATTGCGCTGGATCAGATGTTTTCATTACACTTAATAGGAGGTATTTGGCATTGGTACATTTTTGTTTTTGAGTTAGAATGATCATTTTATCAAAATAAGCCATTATAGTTGTGTATTTTAGTACATTTATTAAATCAGTGTCCCATTAAACGTGTCCATTATTAAACCTACATAAAGCATTTTGGGCTTTGTTTACTTGCATCTGGTCTGTATCAAAGAACTAACAACGCAAAACTGCAGTGTTTTCATGTCACAGTACTTGCATGTGAACAAAACAGATCTTTCAAGTTGATTATTAGACCTGATGAAGTCACAACAGACTTATTGATAAATCACTTGCTGTTTTGAAATGCTCTCAAATTTGGGTAGAGCAGTGTTTTTTCTGTTATTTGTCACACATTCATTCAGTGGGCGCCTGGGCGGGATGCACCCGTATACAAGACTTATCCAGGTTGCATCTCACCTCAGGGTATCCGTGTCTGTGTTTTCCTTCCAGCTCCTCAGCAAAGCTGGATTTGTAGTATTTATCAGTTATACGCCAAGATGTGCAGCTGCGCCCACTGCATGACCTTTGCTGATTGACTGCGTTGAAGTCAAATTCAATGTGAAAGCTGCTGGAGTAATGCTGGAAAGGCAAGGCATTAGACTTACTGTCTGAGGATTTCCATGTTTTGAGAAAGTGGGGATTTGTTAGTATGCAGTGCTTGGGAATGGGTTGTGAAATCATTTTTTTATTCAATCAGAAACCGATAGTTTGGTTGGATGCTGGATGAGTCATTGTCCTATTCAGTCTGAAGAAGAGCCAAATGCTTTTGGATCGTTTAAAAATGTTCAACAGCTGTTTGACTTCATGGTCAAAATCAATTACAGGGATTATAATTATTTTGAACCTGACTATTTGACCAGTCACTGAATAGTCACCCACAATCTGCAAAGACACTAATAATATGCATTATACAGTATATGTAATTATTATTACTTTATTCTTTTTTTATTTATTTTTTACACAACTGTTACAAAAAAGAAATCTCATTTACATCTTAAGCAGACTTCCAGTCTCGGTGACTCACCACTTGGAGATTGTTTTGGACAAACATGTAGCAGCTAGAACCTGTGGATGATTGCTTTACCAAACCAGGCCTGTCTAACTATTCCAACCCGACCACTCCACCCACTTATTTACTCTGGCCTAGTGATCTCATGCGTGATTACATTACAGAACCTGTCCTGGATTGCCAAGCAGTGCAAGGAGTGTTAAAAACATCCACAGCTTGAATTAAAGTATATCTCAGGCTGTCTCACAAAGTTTGTCCAACATAATTGTGTTTCTACTGGCAGTAAGTAAAGCTGTCACTGGGGCATTATATTACTACCATTAAGATACATATTAGTACCTATAGTGTAAATATTAATACCTAAATAAATATAGAGGGTACTGTGAAAACTTGGAGCAAAGACAAATGACTGAATGAATGTGGTCACATGACTTTAATCCATCAGAGGAGCAAATCTTTTGGGAAAAAAAACATTGTGTCCAAATATATATTGACCTAACTGCAGTGTTGGGAAGGTTACTTTGGAAATGTAATAGGTTACAGATTACAAGTTACCCTACTTAAAATGTAATAAGTAGTGTAACTTTATTAAAGTAATGTAACCGATTACTTTTTGATTACTTTTCTAAATTTCTAATATTTTCAACTGTTAATCATTTTCAAACATTTACACCATGCAGGGTTAACCTTACAGTAGTGCTCAACACTGTCAGACTTTCAAAATCCTTCATCACATTTTGATTTTGGAGTGAATACCAGCGCTCTCTTACACCTTCAATACCACGACTGAGGTGAGACGGTCGCCGTGATTTTGCCAAGTAAGACATGTTCCTGGATCAACATCTTTTGTTGATCCAGGATCAACATTACTGTCCAAAAATATAGACTTAACCCAATCCCTACCCCTAAACCTAACCCTACCCATAATTTATTCCTAAATTAAGTCCATTCCTAGATTTGAACACGGGACACCCGAAGTGCAATGGTGCTGTATGTCAGAGATATGCACTGGAACGAGTCGCTGTGAACAGAGCTGATCAAAGTAAAAAAGGTGTTGTTTTACACGACCACTGAGACCATTTCCAGAATACTCTAAAGAATCATACCAACTTGTGGAAAATGGGCATCCGATGTCCACTTTGAAGCACAGCAACCACAAAATCAGACTTACTTTAAAATCATTCTGAGGTTAAATACATATTTAAAATCATAACAAGAAATAGTTTAATAGCTATGATACTGTTTTTGAAATCAAATCTTTGCATAGCTATGACAGGAAACACTGGAATCTAACAATGCCTTAGAAAAAAA
>NW_015625586.1:1056255-1068993 GCF_001515625.1 Sinocyclocheilus rhinocerous
AGCTCATTAGCATGTAAAGAGATATGCACCGAAACGGGTCGCTGTGAACAGTGATGTTTTTGACAAAAGGGTAAAAAGGGTGTTGTTTTACACGACCACTGAGACCATTTCAAGAATACCCTAAAGAATCATACCAACGTGGAAAATGGGCATCCGATGTCCCCTTTGAAGCACAGCCACCACAAAATCAGACTTACTTTAAAATCATTCTGAGGTTAAATACATATTTAAAATCATAACAAGAAATAGTTTAATAGCTATGATACTGTTTTTGAAATCAAATCTTTGCATAGACAAGAAACACTGGAATCTAACAATGCCTTAGAAAAAAAACAGTTGATCTTAAAAAATTAAAGCATATACATAAACCCTATCGGATAAGCATTTTATAAACTTTTGAAACATTTGTGTTTCATATTTTAGAGCAGTCACTGCAATTTATGAAAGAACTCATTTAAATCTGTTTGTGGGAGTGTGTGAGAAAAAAATCAGATGTAACCCCCTTTGTAATCATTAACATTTTCCATAAGTAACTGTAATTTAATTACACATGTTTTCTTAGTAACTGTAACTGATTACAGTTACTGTTATTTTGTAATTAAATTACGTAATTCCGTTACATCTAACTAGTTACTCCCCAACACTGCCTAACTGTATATATATATATATATATATATATACACTCACACAATATACACTGAACAAAATTATAAACGCAACACTTTTGTTTTTGCCCTAATTTTTCATGACAAAAGGCCTATTTCTCTCAAATATTGTTCACAAATCTGTCTAAATCTGTGTTAGTGAGCACTTCTCTTTGAGTTCAGCTCATGAAAAATGGGGGCAAAAACAAGTGTTGCGTTTATAATTTTGTTCAGTGTGTGTATATATATATATACATATATATATAAATATATATATTTTTTTTTTTAATAAAAAATATGCCATTAATTAATTTAAAAACATTCATAATTATTATTAATAATAATAATACTTTAACTTTTGGGGCCAAATAAATTGAAAACCTTTTAATAAATAAATATTTAGTTTGACCTCCTGAGGTTAAGCACTTCCTTCCTCTATCCATTTGTTGACCATTTGGGTTTTAGGCCTTAGCATAGATTGTAGGTATTTGTGGAGTGTCATATGTTTATATGCATTGTTTTGAAAGTGTATGAAAACTATTGGTCTTTAAAACATTTTATGTGTTATTAGTCTAACTTCATGCGCCAACTTCAGAAAACAGGCAGGGTAGAATATTTACTTGATTTTGTCAGAGGAGACTACAGCTGTTTCTTTCCCCAAGTATAGCTTACTAGTGCTGAAATATAGGCTACACAAACAATGAGCAATGTCGTGCTTCTCTTCCCTCAGAGCAAAGAGTTGCGAACTTCTGGTAAATTCTCAGTCCTGGACACTTATCCCGGGTATCGGGTAGTCATTCAAACTCATTTCTCCGCCTTCTTCTGCTTCACTTTCCTGGGACGTGTGCAGTGAAAGTGAGCGGTCTGCCCCTCTCATTCACTCTGAGCTCATCACAGTCCACGCACACAGCGACACTGACACTCTCAAAGCCTGTCTGTTCTTCACCGTTCCTGCTTCTCTTTCTGCGGGAAAGAGGGAAATCCTCTTTTTCTCTCCGTTTCACCTTTCCGCGGGCATGCATCAGCACGGTGGCGGGCACCGGGAGGGCTGTTGGAGTCGCGCGTGGATAAATGCTTGCAGATGCACTTTATATTTATTTCTACTGTTAAGCCTGGAGCGGAGCACCGTGCACTCAGGTAGGAAACATTTACGCTTCATTATCACTTTTTTTTCGTTATGCCTTTTTCTGACTGCTTTGTTGTCATGATTTATAGACGTGTTATGCGATTTAAAAATAATACTAATAATGTGAGACTTGATTTTATTTGGGGTGCTGTTGTGTTATGTTGGCTCCGGCTGCACTGATGTGGAGGAATGCCACGAAAGTCCAAACTCTGAGTGGAACCAGATGTGAGAAGAGGAAGAGAGACCGGGGGAGGGGAGTGCGAGCGCTGGTGCTGTGCTGGGGCTATTGATTCTTTCCAGTGACTCGGATCATTTGAATCGATTCACTAAGAGAACTCCCTTTGTTGATACTTTCTGCAGGTTACGTAGTTACGCCAATAGGTGGCGAGCTTTTGCGTGGTATTTTTGAGTCTTTGAATGGTTTACTTGAATGATTCATTATAAACATGTTTTTAATGACTGAAAGCTTTGTTAACTTACCTGGTTAAACTATAAAAGACGAAACTCGGGTAAAAAAATGGTTTAAACAAAAGCGCAACAAAGCAAAGCCATATGAAAATTTTCCATCATTTTGCCAGCTGTGTCAACTGCATACTGCAAACTATAGAAATAAGACACTTGGTTCATTTCTTGGTTAATTTTCTTAACAAACAAGTGTATTTAGCCTAAATGCTGCTTCGGTCTCCTTCATTGAGTTCAGTAAGTCCAAATGATATGCTTATTTATAGTTCGCACTCTAATGATATTTGCTCATACTGTATATATTCAGAACAGATAAGAAGTTGCTTTAAAAGGGAGAAAGTTTGTGAACTAGTCAGTGTATGAACGTAAGGAGACTGATTCGTTCAAAGATTCGTTCAGGAAACTCGTTCACAGACGCAGCATCATCAGCACAGCTTTTATGTTTTATAGCGCAACTTTAGTGGTCGAAGGGACATTTTTCGTTATAAAGGCCCAGTCGTTATGCTTGTTTGCAGAAGCATGTTCTAGGTTTCTCACTGTTCTGTTAACCTGTGTTCTCAAGCGCTTGATTCTCACCCCGTAAGCAGATGTGCCCTAAATATATCCGGTTACACAACAACGAGCCGCAGCTGAGGGCTGTCTACGTCTCGGTGGTCTTGTATAGTTTTTAGTGCTTCTCTCAACTTCACAGTCCAGCAGAGACCGGATAGGTTTTTGCACCTCTGTGTCAGGGACTGTCACAGCCTTATTAAAAAGAAAAAAAGTTTAGAAGAACAGAGCAGTGTTGTTGAACAAGCTAAAAATACGTCACCAAAGACCTGACGCAAAATGCTGTAGTTGCCAGTGTCACCTCAGGACTTGAGCGTTTTGTTTAATCACAACAACATGATCTACTGAATCGGTTTTCAATTTTGTAGTCAATCTTTTTTAATTAAATAATTTAAATGACTAAAAATTTGATAGGCTATTTTCATCATCAAAATGTTGTATTTTTATGTAGGCCTAATATTTAAAATGTAGCCTAATGCTCAATTTAGAATCTGGTTACCCAGTCTGTCATTATCTTTTTTTTTAAATATATATAAATTTTGCCGTTTTTATATTTTAATCGGCATGCACATTTTGGTAACATAGAAATTAAATACAATACAATTACAATTTAGCACCTTTCTACTGATCATTCAATGCTTTAATTATATATTTAATATAAGTGCTTTTTGGCCGATTGACACTTTAAAATAAAAAATAATTAAGTAATTGTTTTAATATTTGGAATTTATTATTGTTGTTGTAATATCATTATTTTTTTTGCATCTTTTTAGCTTTTTCTCTAGCTCTAGCTTTTTTTTATTTTTTATTGATGATGCTTTTTTAAATTTTGTGTGTCACAAACACGCCAGCACAGTAAAAAAACTGGGAGCAGACCCAATATTATATCTGTTTCTGTCTCAGTTGGGGTTGGATCTCAGGTCACAGCTCTGGCTAGGTTAAGGGCTCAGTAACGGGAGCCGAGAAACAAATACCGGCCGGAATTTCCTGTGTGTTGGTCAATCTCTGTGTTTACAGAATAAAAGGATCATCTATACAAAACCCTGACCTCTCTCTGCACCCTTCCTTTTGCTCCCTCACTCCTTCTTTTTTTCCTCCGTCTCCCAGCTGGCTTGTTACCTTCCTGCCCCTAACTCCATCTCTCTCTCTCTCTCTCTCTCTCTCTCTCTCATATCCCTTACTCATTACCCTCCCCCAAAAAGGGGAAGGGAGAAACAAAAATGCATCTGTCATAATAATAAACGTTTAGCTTTGGTAATCAGGGTTCAGGAAAACCACATACCACCACATGACTAAGCTCACACACCCTTTCATGGAGTGGAGTCCCCCCCCACTGAGCGCCTGTTTCTTCTGCCTTTTCCATTTTCTGGTATCCTTTGTATTTTTCATGGGGATTTACACCCCAAATTCCAAAGCCATCGACCAGTTTGTAATATGTTGGCGATAGTAGATTTGAAAAACGTACAGAAGCGCATTCCTAAAAATAAAAGTTCTAAAAGGGTTTTTTTGCAGTGATCCTATAGAAGAACCATTTTGGTTCTTTAAAAAGCCTTTCAGTGAACAGCTCTTGGAAGAACCTTTGAAGAATCTAAAGAACTTTTTTCCACCATAAAGAAGCTTTTGTGCTCTGGAAAGGTTCTGTGGATGTTGAAGGTTATTCATGGAACCATATGTCAATTAAAGAACCGTGGTTTTTAAAAGTTTTAAATAGCTGTTTTATCAAAATAAGTTTTGTCTATAAAATAGACACACTGACTGATAATTTAACCATGTCCTGATAAATCAGTCATTCATTTTGGTTAAATAAGCATGTAAAATAAATGTCCTCTGCATTCTCACAATTTTGTGTAGCTATACATCTTATTTGGCATCGGTGCATTGTATTGTATAAGTGTATATATTAGCATTAAATCAGCCACTCTGCACATAGGCTGCTAGAAAACCAATATAAGTCAAACAACACTAATCAGAACATTGCTAATTGATAACAACAATTGGTTATTGCCTGGGGTGGAATACCATTATCGTAGCAATTTCTCCTGTGTGTGTTAGCCTGCAGCTCTGAGTTGGTGTTTGTGTGGTAACTGTTTCAGGTGGCAAGTACTGAATCAGGCCTGTTTTAACAGTGCCTAGGCCCACTTTAAACCTTAAGAAAACAATTAATCGGAGACATTCCACAGTCTCCGATGCAGAGACAAATTTTGCCCACACTAGTCATATCAATGTCATCATCAGCATTATGTAATCAGTGATCGCAAAAACAATTCGTTTAGCTGCGCAGCCTCATCCGTGCCATGGGATGTTCTCATCTCTACCATCCGGAAGAAGGTGGTTCAGGAGCATTCGTGCCAAAACCACAGGCTGAAAAAAGTTCCTTCCTGTAAGCTGTCAGCCTACTCAATAACTGTCCGGCAAGCTTCTAATGGATGGTATTCTTTCTCTCAGTGCTCTAACATCACTTCAGACAAATCACCCATAGCCATTCATTTCTCTTTAATCACACAACCACTGCTGACCTGCAGACACTTTACATTACAATCTGTCTATTTTTTTTTATTTATCACAGCATGCTCTTTAATGCATTATCTACGGACATCCTATGGCAGTTGTCATAGGATTTGTTTCTGTTTAATGTTATGCAGTAGTTCCGGAAGTAAGTCGTAATTTAGCAGATGCTTTTATTCAAAGCAAGGATTCCCTTGCAGCAACCTTGTTTTAAGTAACTTACCTTGCTCACAGGCACAATGATGATGATGATAGCTCTTCTTTTATGAATATGTAGTTGTAAGTGTCTTTATTATTATTATTATTAAACAAATTATAATAATAATAATGTTTTTTCAATTAATTAATTTGACCTATATTTATTTGAACATGCATATATATATATATATATATATATATACATATATATATGTTTCAGACAAAATCTGAAAATGTCTTCCTGACCTGATCAAATTAAAAACTGACCTCATCGTCAGAAGGTGGATCATAAATTATTAGACTGAAACACTGTCATTCATCTTTTTGTTTTTATTGAAACGCCCACAATTAGTCATTTAAGTAAAGCCTTGGTTTATAATGAAGGTATTAAGATGATGCTCATGAAATGCCTGAGCTTGCTTTGCCCTTTATCTGTCAGAAGTGGAGAGAAACTCTTTGATGTTTGTGTGAAGAAGCATGTCTGTACCATCCTTCCTCCTGAAATATGTCTCCCCAGGGCCTTACCTCCACCAATTATATGACTCACTCAGATCACATGATGCCCTCAAATTCTTCTGCTGTTCTGCAGGAAGATGGAAAGACTTGTTTTAATCCCGGTTTGTCACGGATTGCGCGTCATTAATAAGTGGAATCAGGACCTCATGGAAAGAATTGTCCTAGTTACATTTGTTCACATTTTCAACTCTTGTTATTTTACATCTCACTAGTTAAAAACTTGATCTTGGATTTTCCATGTTCTGTTGTCAGATCCTAGTAAAAACGGTTTAAATGCTTTTTCGGAGCCACTGCATATTTACCTTTACATAACACTGATTTACTTTATTTTACATTGTTACAGAACTTCTTAACATTTTTGACAGCATGCTTACTTATGGAAATATATGTTTGAGCATTGATGTCCAGAAAGTCTCCCAGGGTCTCAGTCAACTTTCTGTCTCTGTTTTGTTTTCAAAGTAGAGAAGGTCCTGTTTGTTTTTGGATTGATCCCATTTCCCATTTCCCTGCTCTGTTTGGAAACACAGCTGTGTTTCTCTCGGGTCTTTCTTCAGGCTCTCTTTTCTGTCTCTTTCTTTTGCTCTGATTTTCTTTCTCTCTGACGTTGTGGTTGTAACCTTGCATTCCCCCCTGCAGGAATGAGAGGGTGTATGAGAGAGACAGATAAAGAGAGAGAAAAGCAGAATGGAAGTATAAAAAGAAACCAGACTGGTGTTTGGGAACGCTGCTGGGTTTGGCTCTTCTGCCTTCTGCTTGACTCTCCTCCTAGCCATCTCTTTTCCCTGTCCTTCTCTCACTAAACCACATATACCTAGTCAAATACCAATATATGTATTTATTCTTACTGTGCTGTGAGTATCTGGTAGCAGCTTTATAGTGTATTTTTTCTAAGAAGGCAAGGAAAGGAAGTGCCTAAGAAAATAATCGACAGTACAAAAACAAAACAAATATTGCGAAATATGAGATTAAACTCAGTGACACTAGTAAATAAAGTTTGACACCAGTAATTAACTTGACAACAGGTTAATGCAGCCTATTGTGTTTGCAAACGGTCTAAAAATAATCTGAACAGGTTAAACCAATAAAAATGGATGGAATATTTACAACATAAATAACTCATCCATTCAGATATCATCACTTTCAGTCATGTTAAAATCAAATGTACTATAAATGATTATTCTTGAGTAGTTATTTATTGCTATATCTTATAGTAATAAAACATACGATTTTGATGCGACATTAATATATTTATTCAGCAAGGATGCATTAAATTGATCAAAAGTGCAAGTGGAGACATTTATAATGTTACAAAGGAATTAAGTTATTTTGAACTTTATAATCATCAATGAATCATGAGAACACATTAAGGAGCACAGCTGTTTCCACGTTTTCAACATTGATAATGAAAAGAGCAGCAAATCATAATCATATCATAATGATTTCTGAAGGATCATGTGACACTGAAGACTGGAGTAATTATGCTGAAAATTCAGCTTTGCGTCACAGGAATATATTACATTTTTAAATATATTCAAATAGAAACAATAAAAGAAATAGTAACAATAATTCACAATATTACTGTTTTACTGTATTTTGTTATTTTGATAATAAAATGCAGCCTTGATGAGCATAAGAGAATTCTTAAAACAAATTATTAATTTTATAATTAATAATGTATATAGAAGACATAGAAGACCTGCACCACAAGCCACTGATGGGTGCAGTTATGATGAAACCGGGATACATGTGTGTGCTCACACAAAAGAGGAATATTGCCAATGTCTGCATTCTCTCAGGGCAGTTTCTGTTGGGTTTTTCTCTTTTGTTTTTGTAAATTACTATCTATTTGCAGTTAGACATACCGGTATGATGTGTTCCAAAACCAAAGCATGCAGAGATAAAAAATTTAAAAAAAAACAGATGAAAAGTTCCAATTGCAGGCCATATCATACCATAGAGAGCAGCCATTATGAAAGCCACACATACAGAATATGATAACATGAAACTGCAGATTTAATTTTCACCTGTAATTAAATCACTGTTTTACAACTGAGGCAAGTCAAAGCACATACAAGCGTTTTGTGGGATTGTTTGAACAGGATTTGTGCTTTGCTTGTGTTGGATAAGAACTGCTTGAGTGGGTGAAAGAGAATCAAAAGGGGTTTGCTTATTCTACTGCTGTAATAATATACTATGAAAATAGCTAAGTCAAAAACAGTTTTGGTCACATGACATTGAGAGTTTGATGGAAATTGTCTCTGTATGATCAGTCATTTGGTTTAATGGTGTGTAAAATCAATGTCTAGGCTGGAATCAAACCTTAATGATTTTTCCATATTTACGATTTCAGGGTTATCAGATTTCTCTTGTACAGTATGTCTGTGTCAGGTAAATAACTTCTCTCTCTCTCTCTTTCTGCAACAGCACATACGGATGAATCGGACACTTTTGCGTTTTTCCACGAGGGAGCGCAGGGCTGCCTGGGGGTACGAGATCACATGCTCTACCTCTCTTCTTCCTGCAAGGGTGACGCCCAGCTGTGGAAATGGGTGACCAGGGGGCGGCTCTTCAACATTGGCTCCTCCCTCTGCCTGGGCATCACCACGGGCAACGTGAGCACATTTGGCGACAAGTCACCACTGGGCGTGTTTCGCTGCGACTACGAGCCTCCGCGAGTGCGCTGGACCTGGAGTTGCAGCAAGTTCTTGGAGATACTTGAGAATTACTTGCCCTCCCCTAAATTACTCCTCAACACCGGCAATGTCTCGGCCGCCGGCTCCCCGTCTGCAAGATCCCCCTCCCAAAAGTCTCTGTGGCGAGTCTATGACAATCAAGACCTTTGCGCCAAGTCATACCGAGGTCAGCACATTAAAAGTTGTTTCTTTCTCACAGTTACACAATATCAGTAATTTGCCCATCCACACTAAAGGGAATTGCATCCAGTCAGCATTTATTTAATGTTTAATATTAACGTGACGTGACATGTGGCCAAGTATGGTGACCCATACTCGGAATTAGTGCTCTGCATTTAACCCATCCAAGTGCACACACACAGCAGTGAACACACACAAACCGTGAACACACACCCGGAGCAGTGTGTGGGTAATATACATTACCTTTCAAAAGTTTGGGGTTGGTAAGATGTTTTAATGTTTTTGAAAAAGAAGTCTTGTATGCTCACCAACGCTGCATTATTTTGTCATAATACTGTACTGCAAAAACAGTGTTTGTTGAAAACAGTTGTGCTGCTTAATTTTTCTGTGGAAACCATGATGCATTTATTTTAGGATTCCATGATGGCTAGAAAGTTCAAAAGAGCAGCATTTATTTAAAATATAAATATTTTGTAACATTATTATGTCTTTACTGTCTCTTGTGGTCGATTTAATGAGTCTTTGCTGAATAAAAGCATTAATTTAAAAAGAAAAAAGAAAACAAAAGAACAACAAACTTTTGAAGGGTAGAGTACAGCTATGTGGACCAATAAGAAACCAAGCAATCAACAAATGTTCTGCCACTTGTTTTTGTTGCTGTCACACATATTTATTTATTAATTTACTCATTGATGCAGTGTCATTGAAAATAGAGAAATGAACGATTATGGAAAGAAGAAAAGAGAAAAGGATCAAGAAAAGATTGATTTAAAAAAAAAAAAGAAACAAAGGGCAAGGAAGGTAGTCCGATGTTTAAACTAGGCCACATGTCTTTTGGACCTCAGTGATATTTAGACTAGGGTTTTCCGCGTGTGGATGTTTTTTGCCAAGGGCAACTCTAAATTTGTCCTGATTGGCTTCTCACCAAAAAAGAAGCCAATTAAAAAGTCTGGCCAGTGTTTGTATACAGTGCTGAGGCCCAGTCGTCTCTCAGTCTGAGTCCCATCAGGCAATCTGTCTCATAGTGACTAATTTAGTTCTGAAATCACAGCCATTCATTGCTCCAAAGTAGTGCATTTGTGGTTTAGTTAGTTCACAATGACTGAGGATTTTTTGTAATGCTGCGGAAGTTCTTTCAGAAGGACTAGGTTCCATTTATTTAAAGGGGTCATATGATGCGATTTCAATTTTTCCTTTCTCTTTGGAGTGTTACAAGCTCTTGGTGCATAAAGAAGATCTGTAAAGTTGCAAAGACTAAAGTCTCAAATCCAAAGAGATATTCTTTATAAAAGTTAAGAGTTAACCACGCCTACCTAAAACGGCTCATTCTAACACGCCCCCACATATCTACATCACTATCTGGGAAGATTTGCATAACGCCACCCAAATGTTCACGCAAAGAAAGAAGGAGTAACTTTTATTCTGAAAGAAGACGTGGTTTCAGGAACAGCAGTCGTGTTGATGCAGCCATGTCAGGGAGACGCTGTGTATTTCAGTGCGAAAGCAAAAGCACTTTATTTGGCCTTCCGGAAGTAGATGCAATTAGGAATCATTGGTTAACATTACTAATGGACATTGTGGTTTTATAGTAGGCTAAGATCCATTACATTTTTTTTAATTTCATGACGTTTGGTTTTGTTAACGTTTCTTGAATGTTTGCATTCATCTGCCAATGTTGATGGAGCAATGTACAAAAATACTCTTGAGAGTGTTTCCTGCACTGTTATTTAGCGGGTGTGCTTTGATGCTACTGAATGCTAGATGCAAGTGATGTTTCGGCTCGGTGGTGAGATTGCATTACATGTGATGGGATACCGGGTGCCACAAAATAATACAAAAAGACAATAATTCGACAACCGCTTTCTACAGCATTGTCTTCGCTGGTTGCATGCTAAAACAAGCATATGGCAAGACCACTATAGTCCGATTCATGAACAAATGACTTTTATGAGCCAATTCTTTTGAATGAATCCTTCTCCACCTCATGAGTTATCGGTTTATGTGTACTTAAGACTTAAAGGGATAGTTCAGCCCAAAATGAAAATTCTGTCATTAATTACTCACCCTCATGTCGTTCCAAACCTGTAAGACCTTTATTCATCTTCGGATCACAAAGTAAGATATTTTTGATGAAATCCGAGAGCTTTCTGACCCTGCATAGACAGCAACTGGCACCTTCAAGGCCCAGAAAGGTAGCAAGGAAGTTGTTTGTAAGAACATGTCACATGGACTATTTTATCGACTTCCTTACTACCTTTCTGAGCCTTGAAGGTGTCAGTTGTGTTGCTGTCTATGGAGGGTCAGAAGCTCTCAGGTTTCATCAAAAATATCTGGATTTGTGTTCTGAAGATGAACAAAGGTTTTACGGGTTTGAAATGACATGAGGATGAGTAATTAATGACAGAAATTTCATTTTTGGGTGAACTATCCCTTTAAATTAGTATTTAAACTAACTGGTTGTTTATATGACAGTGCATAGTTATACACATTTAGATACACATTCAGCACAGAATGATACTTTACAATAAAATACTATTATATTAAATCTATATACAAATTCAGAACAGTATTTATCCGCATTAAAATATTTTCTTCATCACTAAATGTAATGAATATTGTTATATTAAATATTTTACACATTCAGAACAGAATTTAGTTACAATAAAATTACATTTTAATTAAAAATATTATTATATTAATTGTTATACACATTTATAACATAATTTAATTGGAATACAATGATATTTTATGTAAAATTATTGTATTAATATTAAAATATTTTACTGAAAATTATTTTGATAGCATTTTTGTGTAGTATACATAGTTATTGGGGGCTTACAGTTGCTTGCACTAACTGCTTGCACACATTTTCAAAACTTTGCCTCTTTTTTCAAAACTTTACACTCAAATCGAAGAATTGCACACAAAAAATGCAAAATGCCTCACATCTCTTGCAAAATGAAGCACTGCATTCAAAATATCACAAACACATCTCAAAAGCAAACATTTGTCTTATGTTGCAAACACCTTTGCCATAATTGTATATTTTTGGATATATATACATAGTTATTCAAAACCTAAATCTCTTCTTTTATGAGCTCCTATGTACATTTCTGTACAAGATTGAAGGTAATTGGCAGAGAGATATTGAAAAATGAATGGCAAACACAAAAGCAAGATGGAAACCAAACTTTTTTTTTACTGTAATCATTTGTGGTTGTGAATACAGTACTACACAAAATGAAAGAAAAGAAATACATCAACCATGTGTAGTTGTGCAGATGTGTATTTATAGGCCTATTCTAAAGCCATGATTGGTTAGTTTTAAGTAAAGCAATGAGTGTTTGCACATGTGAGGGTTTAGTGTGAGGCACTGATGAATTAGTGTGGCATTTTGATTTTGAAAAAGGAAATCAAGGTATTTCCTGTTAGATTTTTGTGTGTTACATAGGGAATTGTGTGTTGTGTTTTGCAAAAAGTGTTTTATGAAATTGAAAACTGAGTCAAAATGCTGATAATTAGTGTGTGGTTTTGCAGATTTGGTGTGTGGTTCTGGTGTTTGAGTGTCAGGTTTCAGAAAATGTGTGACAAGTAAAGATTTTGTGTGTAAGCAGTTGAAAAAAAACAAAACAAACTGTTAATATACAGTGTTTAAAACCTATGGTTTTCAGCATTGGTAATAATAAGAAATTTTTCTTGACCACCAAAACAGCATATTAGAATGATTTCTGAAAGATCATGTGACACCGATCACTGGAGTAATGGCTAATGAAAATTCAGATTTTCCATCACAGGAATCAATTACATTTTAAAATACATTAAAAACAAAGAAACAAACAAACAAAAACAGTTAATGTAATATTAT
>NW_015625586.1:1070422-1083867 GCF_001515625.1 Sinocyclocheilus rhinocerous
CATTTACGTTTTTTAAACAAGACTTTAAGACAAGCCAGCATACATTTGTCTTTCAAACTTTTCAATCTAGTTATTACAGGTTTTTTCAACTGCTTACATTTTCAAAACTTTGCCTCTTTTTTTCAAAACTTTACACACAAATCCACAAATTGCACACACAAAATGCCTCACATCTCTTGCAAAATGAAGCACTGCATTCAAAATATCACAAACACATCTCAAAAGCAAACATTTGCAAACACCTTTGCCATAATATTAATTCCTGTTAGATTTTTGTGTGTTACATAGGGAATTGTGTGTTGTGTTTTGCAAAAAGTGTTTTATGAAATTGAAAACTGAGTCAAAATGCTGATAATTAGTGTGTGGTTTTGCAGATTTGGTGTGTGGTTCTGGTGTTTGAGTGTCAGGTTTCAGAAAATGTGTGACAAGTAAAGATTTTGTGTGTAAGCAGTTGAAAAAAAAAACTGTAAAAAGAACTATCAGAAATTGTCAACGGATTCGTTAAGGAACCAGAATCATTAGGTGGAATGGCAATTTAATTGAAACCAGAACTGTTAAACTCTTTCAGAAGCAGACACTCAACAGCACATATTCCTCCCCTCTCTTTCCTCTCACCTCTGTGTTTCGTGGTCTCTGAGAGAGTCGCTTCTGGAGAGTTCCTGACAGAACGTTGACACTGATATGTGCCAGCACAGAGCTGTTTTTATGCTTTTGTGTGTGTGTGTGTGTGTGTATGTTTGTGCAAACAAGAATGAAACTGTGTTAAGTTCTGAAGTTCAGCTGAGAGTGAAGTTTTTGGATGTGTGTATGTGTCCTACTTTTCCACAGCTCTGAACTACAGCAGCAGCAGCAGCAGACATCAGACAGCTCTCTGTTTTTCCTATATAGTTATCTCTCTTTTTGTCTTAGTATACACCTCCCCCCCTCACATTTTCTCTCTATGTAGACTGAGAGCTAATCTGTACAGTCAGACAGAATGCCCAGGGGTTTCTATAGTAACAGCTGCATTCCAACCGAGGGGCAACTGAGAGGAAGAAAGTGTAAAGAGGGAAGGAGAGAGGAGGGGTAACAGAGTTCAGGAAGAGAGGCAGAAGATTCACATAGACATGAACTGACTATCAATTATCATATATTTCACTGCATCTGTCTATCTGTCTGTCTGTCTGTCTCTGTCTGTCTGTCTGTCTGTCTG
Source organism: Sinocyclocheilus rhinocerous (assembly GCF_001515625.1). Classification (NCBI taxonomy): domain Eukaryota; kingdom Metazoa; phylum Chordata; class Actinopteri; order Cypriniformes; family Cyprinidae; genus Sinocyclocheilus; species Sinocyclocheilus rhinocerous. The sequence continues at coordinate 1,071,615 of NW_015625586.1, forward strand.
TCGGCCACAGTCTGACCAAATGAAAAGCAGTTTTCACCCATAACTGCCAGGTTTACATTGTTACCTCTCGGATAACTGCTTTATTATGGTGGAATGGACTACTGATACTAAAACACACATAAAAGCAGTAGACAGCAATAAAATGTACATCTGTTTTGTTCTTCATGATAAAATACTCCCTCTCCTCTCCTACATTTACATTTATTAATTTGGCAGATGTTTGTATCCATGTTAAAACTATGTATTTATCATTATCTGTCTTCCCTGGTAATCATGAATTTCTTCTAGAAGTTAGGTATCTTATATGTTTCTCTGTCTCTTCTTCTCCATAGAAATCTACACCATCCAAGGAAACTCTCACGGCAGCCCATGCTACTTCCCCTTCCTGTACGATGGCCAGTGGTTCCACAGCTGCACCAGCGTGGGCAGGGAGGATGGCTTTAACTGGTGTGCCACTACTCATGATTACGGAAAGGACCAACGCTGGGGCTTCTGCCCAGTGAAGAGTGAGTGAATCCAGCTGATGCTGCTCACGTCACTCATAGAGCTGACCTGTTAAATTCAGAACGTTTTTCACTGTCTGGAAGCTGGAATGTGAGACTACTGTACATCATAGAGCACATCTTCCTGCTTACTAAAATGCATCTCTCTCTCTCTTTCCAAAGGTACTGACTGTGAGACGTTTTGGGACATAAACCCTTTGATGGATAACTGTTACCAGTTTAACTTTCAGGCCACGCTGTCCTGGAGTGAAGCACGGACCAGCTGCCAACAGCAGGGAGCGGACCTGCTCAGCATCACTAAAGTAGAGGAACAAATCTTTATCAATGGTGAGAGATGGAGGGATATAAACATGGTTATATTCATTACTTTAAAAATGATTTGTTTTGCAAAGGGATTAAAATTAAAGGGTTCTGGTAAATGCAGAACACACAAGGCAGAAATTGCTGCTCTCATATTTGTTTAAAACTCAGTGGAATGTGTTTATAAAGTGTGTGTGTACTGTAGGTTTGCTAACTGGGTACAGCGCCACCCTGTGGATGGGCCTGAATGATTTAGATCTCAATGGAGGCTGGCAGTGGGCTGACTCCGCCCCTCTCAAATATCTAAACTGGGAAACAGGTGAGGCCACACCCCTTACAGCCCCACCCTCCTATAACCACACCCACTTGGACATTGAATCAGTATACTGTAGCTGACTGTATATTTTTTTTCTTACATATAAAACACTATTTTACATTAAGACTTTTTCAAAATGTTTCTGCTGTCAGTGTTCTTAGAGCTCATTTGCATTAGGAAGGATGTGATTTGTCTCACGGATGTGTGTGTTGTAGAAATGCCAAGCTATGACGAGGAGGAAAACTGTGGAGTGATCAGCACCGATGCTCAGGGTCGCTGGCACAACCGGGACTGTTCAGTGGCTCTGCCTTACATTTGCAAGAAACGGCCCAATGCCACACTCGACCCCTTCACCACAGGTATGTGTGCGGTGTGTGTGTGTGTGCACATTTTTGGCTTGTGGTTCACATATAAATGTACAGAGCAATGTTACCACTGCTTACACTTCTACTTTAAATGATTGAAAATGACTTGATTTATTTCAGAGGTAAACCTTGTCTGGCCCAGCCATGCAATTTGAGTAGCTTGCCCCAAAATTGCATGTTTTTCAGCAAGCCGAGAAGTTTTTAGCTTTTAGATTCTGCTGATGTACCTGAAAGTCTGGTTCGGTCTTGAGGATCTCACCTGTGTCTGTGTGTGAAACAGACTCCTGGGCAGATGATGGGCGGTACCAGTGTGATGTAGGCTGGCAAAACTTCCAGGCGGGCTGCTATAGGTTGAACTCAGACAACATGGACTGGAGCTCTGCCCACAAAATGTGTCAAAAGATGGAGGCTAACCTCGTTAGCGTCCACACCCTCCCAGAGCTTGAATTCATCACCAAGCATATGAAGAAAGGTATACACATGCAAATAAATGCCTATTCATAAATGTACAGAAACACGTTTGCTTTATCAGTATTTTTGTCTTTCCAGTAAAAACAGAAACTGCTTTTTTCTTTTTCTTGAGCATAAACCTCATTCAATTTTATAAATAGCACAATTTGCCAATGGGGTAAAAGTAAACTTAATTCAGGATATATTCTCTGGCAACAAGTCTTAATATTTTATATCATTTGGCAAAATTTCTGCGATGTTTCAGACTCTATCTTCCTGTCTTTTAGATATAGAGGAGTTATGGATTGGTCTACATGACACAGCTATGCAGATGAACTTTGAATGGACGGATCGCACTCCAGTCATCTTCACTTACTGGCATCCATTTGAGCCCAACAATTTTCGAAATGTAAATGAGGATTGTGTCACCATCTGGGGGCCTGTGAGTATATATAAATATAAATATATATGCATATAAATATATATAGTTCAAAAGTTTGGGATCAGCAAGTTTTTTTTTCTTTTTTAATAGCACACATTTGGTTTGTGATATAATTCACTTGAGATATCATTCATTTACATTTATGCATTTAGCAGACACATTTATTCAAAGCAAAGAACACAAGAGGAACAAAAGCAATTTGTTAAGGAGCCAAAAAATACAGGTTTATTTGACGCCTACTTTAGGAAACAAGCTATTGAAGAGGAGAAATGCAGAATGAATTTTTAAATAAATTAATAGATTTATTCACATTACATTGATTGAAAATGATAGTAAAACATTTATAATTTTACCAAAGATTTCTATTTGAAATAAATTCTGTTCTTTTAGACTTTCTATTCATCAAAGAATCCTGAAATTAATCTATGATGCTTTCAGCAAAAATTTTAAGCAGCACAACTCTTTTCAACATTGATGATAATAAGAAATGTTTCTTGAGTATCAAATCAGCATATTAGAATGATTTCTGAAGGATCATGTGACACTGAAGACTTTAGTTATGGCTGCTGAAAATTCAACTTTGCCATCACAGGAATAAATTACATTCAAAAATAGATTAAAATAGAAAACAGTTGTTTTAAATTGTAATAATATTTTACAGTATTACTGTTTTTTAAATAAACACAGACTTAAAATAAGCATAAGTGACTTTAGCATAGTCGAACCCCAAACTTTTAATCGATAGTGTAGAACGAGCTTGTCAAGAAAATATTGCAAAAAATACATTTAAAAAAACAAATCATGACAAAAGTATAATTTTAGGGTGAAATAGCCAGACATGTTTTTGAGAGGTTTTGTGTGGATTGAGTTAAAGGTACAGTGAGTTAATGCCAAATGTGTTTTGTAGCAAACCTTATCCCTTTTCAATTGTCAGAATGATGTTAATGGATATGAATCTGCTTTCCTTTATACTTGTAATTAAGTCAGTGATCCTAAAAGTCTACATTTATGGCAGCTTCATAGTGATAACCCCTCATTATACAGTATGTGTGTGTTTGTAGGAGGGCCGCTGGAACGATAGCCCATGTAATTACTCGCTGCCCTCGATCTGTAAGAAACCAGCACAGAAGTCTGACGATCGGATAGAGGACCACGGCTGCAAACGGGTAAATCACTCTGGTTTTCACTCTGTTGCCTTTCTCCTTATGTTTCTCATTCATCTTTGTCATTCTTCCTTTTTCATTAGCTTTAATCCTCTAATTACCCTTTCTTGTTTTGTTCTCTGCAGTTCCTGCAGTTTTCTGTTTGTTACTTCTGTTTAGCTGGATTTCTCCCCCAACATACTCTCTGTTGCTCTCTTTCTCTCGGCATAAAGACTCTATTCACAGTCGCCGCTGTGTCATGCTGTTAAAACTCCAGATGTGGTCAGTAGATCCAGACCTGCCACAAGCATACAGTAAACAGAGGAGTCTGACTCACACACACGCTAGTCTTCATAACTCATAACTGTTTGCTAACCGAGGACAAAAAGTTTGAGGTCATGGACCAAGTTACTCTAGCAAGCACACAGAAACAAAATATGCATACATTGGCTACATTTCATTCTCATTGCCTTACGTCTGTCATCCCTCCACCCAATTCATCCAGATCTACAGCAGCTCTACATGAAGCCGTCTTTGTTTTAAATGAGTGTTGTTGTTACCTTGCTGTGACCCTGGTAATAGGCATCTGTTAAATAAGAGCTGTGACCCTGGATGCCATCGCCTAGGTCAGAGTTCAGAGGTTACTAGTGGATAACCTAAAGCTTTAAAACAGTATGCTTGACTAAGTTACTTTTTCCCTAAAGAAAACTCGTCTCACCTATGCAAATGGGTGCTTTGGGTTTCCAGGATGTTGCTGTTTGGTTGTAAAGGTGTTCTGATTTCTGATTTTCTGAGTTCTAATGTTTTAGCTTGTTGCTTGGGTGTTCTGGGTGGTTGCTATGTGGTGTTTTGCTTCAGAGATAAGATTAATGTAGGTCTATGCTGTTTTTTCCCCCTGTGTATTATCGACCACCAGGCAAAAAAAATAAATAAATAAATTAAGTCCTACAACTTAAAGAAGTAATAGCACATGTTTCTTCCATAAGCCACACAATTTGATAAGTTATGTGTCCAAACTGAATATTTAGGGTTGGGGGGTTGTAAATAAATGTACATTCATAAGACATTTATAATAAAAGGGGGTTGTAATAAATAGTAAAAGTAATACATGCCTCATCAACTTCATACAAGTTCTTTCAAATACTTTATTACTTCTTTTCATTTTTCTTCTTCACAATTTTCTGTCAGTTCATTTAGCCCCATTTGAACTTCATTTTGTAGTTTTTTCAGCAGTTTTTGACTTTACACTGATAAAATGTTCAGTACTTAAAATAACTAAGTGTCATCAAACTCATTAACATAATATTTGCATACTGAATTGTTATTGTTTTTTGTTTGTTTGTTTTGTTTTGTGAAACTGATTTATTTACACCACCATTCAAAGTTTGGGGTCAGTAAGATTTTTAATACTTTTAAGTTAATACTTCTATTCAGCAAGTATACATTCATTTCATCAATAGACACAGTATATATAAATAAACACAGTGTAAAGTTATGAAAAATTTATTTCAAATAAATGCTGTTCTTTCTATTCATCAAAGAGTTCTGAACAAAATCACAGTTTCAACAAAGCCATTAATTAGCACAATACTGAAAAAAATCTACATTTTAAAATATATTCAAATAGAAAACAGTTATTTTAAATTGTAATAATATTTCAAAATATTACTGTTTTTACTGTAGTTTTGATCAAATAAATACAGACTTAGTGAGAATAAAATCTTCTTTCAAGAACATGAAAAAAATGTAAATTTCAAACGGTGATGTAGATAGAATGAGCTTAATTGTCAAGAAAATATTGCAAAAAAAAAATAATAATAATAATGACAAAAGTATAATTTTATGAAATAGCCAGACATGTTCTTAAGAGGTTTTGTGGGATTCATTCACATGTGTGTTTGAGTCAGTGTTAAGTGTTAATGCAGAGTGGATTTTTTTCAGCAGACGTTATCCCTGTAGAACTGTCAGAATCATGTTAAAAACCTTTGAACGATACTGTATGCACATTGCATGTTTCCCCCCTCTTTTTCTGGTATTTGGATTTACAAATTACAATAATTTTGTAAGGCATTAACACTATTCTTTTGCTGCATTGTAGCCCTTTCTGCAAATGAAAATCTAGTTTTAACAATTTAATCTTCATTTTTGGAACAGGCTGCTAAATTTGGAGTCATAGTGAGTTTGTCATTGTCAGACAATGAGAGAACACATCTGACTCTCTGTAATGTCTTAAACAGTAGAGCAGACAGCCGGCAAACAGGTCAAGTTACTGCCTCTTGCCTAGTGCTGACGTGGAATTTAGATACATTCCTTAACATGTGGGTGTCTGTGTGTGAATGCATGCATGTGTGTGCATGTTTTGTGCCTGTGGGTTTAATTGTTTTGCCATTGGTCTAATTCATATAGTTTACATATAGGGTAAATTCACCTACTGACAGAACCAGTTTTTAGACCAGTATAAATTCCTAGCTAGTCCAGATTGGTTTATGCTGGTGTTCATGCATTTAATAAGAAAATGTAATTAAGTAAATAAATAAATACAATTTCAAACGAATTTCCAGATGCTTTACAGTTGTCACTGTACATTTAACACTTAGCAAAAAATAACTAGTTTAAAAAATATGCTGAGCTGTTCAGAAACATTTACCAATGCATTATTTTTCAAGCAAGAATAATAGAATGCATTATAACACAGCACACTTTCTCTCTCCCTCTGGTGAATCTCCTCAGGGTTGGAGATGGCACAGTCCTTCCTGCTTCAAGGTTGGAGAAGAATCTCTAACCTTTAATGATGCAAAAGGAATGTGCGCTAGCAGCAATGCCACACTCGTCATTATTAATAACAGGTACTGGACACAAGCCTAGCAACATGGACTGGATTTGTATTCAGCTTGTAATGCTCTTTCCCGAAATCAATGAATTCTGAAGTGACTTATGAGGTGCATATTTCCAGGTTTGAGCAGGCCTTTGTGAGCAGCCTGGTGTTTGGACGATCTGCCGATCAGTTCTGGCTCGGCTTGTATAATGAGAACAGCACCGGCACGTTCCGCTGGATAACGGGAGAGGAGCTCACATACACCAACTGGAACAGAGACCAGCCAGGTACAGAAACACACACGAGCGTGTGTATGGCATGACCATGTGTGCACCTGAATAATTTGTTTCTGTTTATCATTTGGTGCTAAGCCATAAAATGCTGAGGATGAACCTGCCTTTTGTCTTGTGGTCGCAGCACAGATAAAGGGAGGCTGTGTGGTGATGGTGGCGGGGCAGGCCATGGGTCTGTGGGAGGTGAAGGACTGTGCCAGTGTCCGCTCCAAATACATTTGCAAACAGAATCAGGACTCTCTCATCCCCAGCCCCCCTGTTCCTCAGCCCACGCCCTCCCTAACAGGATCATGCCCATCGGGATGGAAAAGCACCAATAAGTTCCGCTACTGCTACAAGGTTGTGTGCCATTCAAAATTGAAAAGCTTTCTAAATTAAAATTTGAGTTGAATTTGCAGAACTGTAACTTTAAATGTAATAAATATCGTTGCAAAATGTAAATCATATTATTACCCAGCTCTATATGTAAAGTTGAATATATATTATATCCAGATTTATACGCACGCATACAGTAACACCCAGCTCTTTAAAATTAAGTTAGGTATATATATATTATTTATATTATATCCAACTTTATCCACTTTATTCACAGTATACTCACATACTATACTATATAGCAAATCTTAACTGCTTGATTGCTTGTATCATTGCAAAATGTAAACTATATTATCGCCCAGCTCTATTCTGCTATGAGGCATGAAGATATTAAGATATTATAAAAACAACATGACTTTCTGTATTAACAATTTAAACATTATAATTAAACATGGTGGAAATTTCACCTATAGATTCATATATTATATTTAATAATTATTAACATTTATTTTCTAAAACTGGTAAAAGAAAACATTAATTTTCCCAGATGGCTCTAGTTTTAACAGTTCTGCTCAAAAATTTGCATAACACCTTGCAGAATCTATGAAAATGTTAATAATTTTAACAAAATAAGAAGGATCATAAAAAATGCATTTTATTATTTATTTAGTACTGTCATGAATAAGCTACTTCACGCAACAGATGTTTACATAAAGTCCAAAAAACAAAAGAATTGCTGAATTTATTAAAAAAATGATTCTTAATACTCTGTTGTTACCTGGATGATCCATGACTGTTTTCATGTTTTATGATAGCTGTTCATGAGAAAAATCCTCCAGGTCCTGCACATTCTTTGGTTTTCCAGCATCTTCTGCATATTTTACTCCTTTCCAGCTGTGGCTGTATAATTTTGAGATCCATCTTTTCACAAAGAGGACAACTGAGAGATTCGTACACAACTATTACAAAAGCTGCAAACATTCACTGATGTTCAAGAAGGCAAATGATGCATTAAAATCTTTTGATGGCCGTACTAATTTTTTTTGACTAATGAAATCCGTTTAATCGATTTTACATATCAGGGAATAAAAAGTCATAATGAATGATTGCAAATTCATCATAAAATTAATAATCACAAAAGTTTTTTTAATTTACAATTCAGTAAATTCTTCTTCCTGCCATTTCATTTCAAATCCAGTTCAGCATCCTGTGAGCGTGTCCAGTCAATTCAAGAAGTGAACCAATTCATACATTTTGAATTTTGGCCAGTCCTTGTGTGGTGTCTGTGTGTTTGTTTGTATTGGTGTGTGTGTGTGGTCCGCTCATTGCTGTGCTTTTGTAGGTCTTTCATGCAGGTGCACTGGAGAAGAGACTGACTTGGATTCAAGCTCACAAGTTCTGCCAGAAACATGGAGCTCAGCTCGCCAGCTTCAGCACGCCAGAGGAAGAGACCTATGTCTTCCAGATCCTCCATGAGGCCTTCGGGTAAGCGTCTAAAATCCAGCCCTAAAGCAACACTGTGTGTGTTTGTGATGTTTGAAGGTGTGATTTTTGTGAGAATGAATAAAATTTCCTTTTATTTAGCAGTTTTTACACTCAAATACCCCTAGTCAGAATAGGGTAGAGGTTATGTTTGTTCGGTTTATGATAAGTTTGACTTTATGATTCGAATGCATCATGGGGGCCTGTTATAGTATAGTATAGTAGTGTCTAACCACTCTGCCTTCTGATTGGCTGTGTGGGCAGTGAGGCGGAGGATCATGAGCAGCACTGGCTGTGGATCGGAATTTCCCGCAGAAATAGTGACAGCTGGACATGGAGTGACGGATCAGTAGTGAGTTTCTTAAAATACTGTTCATTTTTATTGTATTTCATTGTACTAGACCAGTGTGTACAGTATGTGTATATACTTACTGTTCTAATAACACTGATGGATATTTTAATAATCGTTCATGATTATTAATTATATCCAGTATGATTTTAGAGCAACACATTTCTGAATGTTATCCATGGGGCTGTGGGCATATATAAGACAAAAAAAGGCCCCCATATTAATATTTTTGAAGACCCAAAACATATTTTAATCTATGGGAAGTCCTACTATAGTTAATATAGTTATAGTTACAGTATCTAAATTTTAAAAAGCAACTATAATAATTGTAATTAAAATAATTACATTTCAGCGTTCCAAAACGTGTAGGAGCTAAATATTCTTAAAGAATGTAATATATTTATTAAAAATATTCAGTATGTTAAAAATCAAATATTTTAAATATATATATAATAGACCATGAGAATCCTGGTTCTTCAAAAATAAAAACAGGGGGTTTTGAAGGGGTAAATCAAGATAAGAAAGATCACGATGATGTTTTTTAATGATAACGTTTTTAAAGGTTTTAATGCTTGTTTTGTCTCATTTTAAATTATTTTAAGTAATCTTGAGGGCTTTTGTAAGTATGATGATGCCCCCTAGTGGTCCCTGGCCCCCTGGTAGAGAATCATTGCCATAAAAAAAAAACAACAACTGCAAATATCAGAGTAACATGGCATTGTTTTCTGCTTCCATTTCTTTAATATTGTATCTACATAGTAGCTTTTTGTTAGCGATTCTACCATACAAAGTCTATTTTCTTTTCTCTTTCAGGTGTCCTATCAGAACTTTGGCAGGGGGAATTATGGGTCTGCTGAGTGTGGAGCAGCTAACATGGCTGACACCAACTGGCTGGTATCACACTGCGAGTCTGAGCTGGACTGGATCTGCAAAATACCGAAAGGGAAGGTGGAAGAGGAACCTGAGAGCCATGAAGGTCTGTGGCAGTGCACTCTTAAGACTGTAATATTATCAAAAGAAAAGGCTTAACAAGTTTGTTTGTGAGCTGAGTATGATTTTGAATCTAAGTAATGTGACATTATTATACATTTGTGTGTGTAGACACTGGTTTAGAGTGGGTCGATTTTGAGGAGGCCCAGTATAAAATGTTTGAACATCGCTCCACGTGGGACCAGGCTCAGAGGATCTGCTCCTGGTTCGACGCCTCCCTGGTCTCCATGCACTCTCCTAAGGAGAACCAGTTTTTGGTTAGCACTTTACGCAAGGTAAGCACACAACCACACACTGTCCTCTAAGAGGTATGCTTATGAAATATTAAATTAACAGCAGTTAAAGGATCAGTTCACCCAAAAAGGTAAGATACAAAAGGTGTACGGAACAAAAGCTGTGGTGGTACCTTTTTTAAAGGCACACTCTTGTACCTTATTTATCACTAAATTATGCATATTAGTACCTTAAAGGTACATATTAATACCTAAGGGGAAATATTAGTACCTAAAAGGAACAAATTAGTAAATTTTGAAAGGGTACAACACCAGCGACAGATTTTGTACCTTTACCTCTGAGAGTTATCATAAAAGTATTATTTTGTGTGTTACTGAAGATAGAAGGTAATGGAGATTAAAAAGTAAACAGTCAATTTCATTTTAGGATGAATATTTTGCATAAAGAGGTTTATCTAAGGCTAAATGCTATATGAAATGTGTTTGCAATACTAACCAAGAATTGTGTGTTTACTGTGTCCAGATGTCCCGCAAAGAAAATGACCTGTGGTGGATTGGCTTGCACAGTTTGAAGAACGATGGGAGATTAAGGTGGTCTGATCATTCGGTGCTCAATTATGTGTCCTGGGGACTAGGACAGCCTCGACCAATCAGCAAAGAGCCCAAATGTGTCCAAATCTCCGCCTCAAAAGGTTTGATCCCTTTTACACACATATCAAATCAGAAAATTTGTCATCTTCACCTTGAATTTGACATGCACCGGTTTTGACTGCACATTTTATATAAACATAAGAAAGGAGTGCACAGATTTAAGGTTCAGACGTTTTGAAGTTATTTTGTGGAATATGTGACTCAACAGCAGTGAGTTTAGTGAATTACCTTAATGTTGTCTCAGGTGACTGGTCAGACCAGAGGTGTCACGTCGATCTTCCATATGTGTGTAAGAGGGTGAATGTGACGGGTACCATCCCTCCCACACCCGCTCCTCCTCTCATACCTGCCGGCTGCCCCCAGGGCTGGAGGCCTTTTCTACACAAGGTACATAGACTGTCTGCTTTTATACATTATACACTTGCAAGGCTGAACTGTAATGAAAAAAAAAAAGTTTTTATTCTCCCCAATTTTTTGTAGTTAGTTCAGTTCAGTCAAATTTAGTTTTGGTCATTATTTGAACCATTTTGGATCATCTCTTTTTTATGTACTGTGTATAAACTTTATACTTTTTCTAAGAAATGAAAGATTACATTGACTTAAAGTAATTGCAATTGTTTGTCTTTCAAAACCTACCTAAAATAATTGTGAAACAGTCTCACATTTCATTTTACTTTTGTAATGTGACATATTTCTATGTGAAATGGGATATTCATTGAGAAATATTATGTGGAACTTGTTTCTGTCAGGAATTGATTAGATCATGAAAAGTTATCTATATTTTTGATGAAGCAAGATATTTTGATTACATTTTTTTTCATTTGGAATGTAAGAAAATAAAGATATAGCAAAAATTATTATTTTGAAAATGACTTTCTTACAGAAATATTCATTTTCTTATATCAGTAATCTCTGCATTCTGTTTTTTCCCCCTCGTTCTAACAGTGTTATAAGGTGTTTGGAGAAGAGCTGTCGAGTCGTAGCACTTGGGAATCTGCCTCCAAGACGTGTCTGACACATAGAGCCACGCTAGTGACAGTGCCAAACCACCGAGTTCAGGGTAAATCAAACCCATACACACAGACACACACACACCACAAAAGAGAAGATAGGTTACATTAAATTGATAGTTCACGCACAAAAAATTACAAAAAATGTGAAAGTATAAGAATCATAGACAACTTTTATGAATATTGGGACTGACATGCCCCAATGTCTCTGGCGCTTACAGCCCTCAATTTGCTTTGTGTAGCATTAATTTGTGTGAATGGAAACAGACTAAGCTCTGCATTTGATCTATTTCTTTCTCTCTCTTCAGCGTTCCTTGTGACTCTGCTGCCCAACAGCAGTTTCCATGTGTGGGTGGGGCTTACTTCAGAATCACAGGCTCAGTTCAGGTGGTTTGAACCTGGGTTACTTAGCTATACTAACTGGGCCCCTGGAGAACCAGTGGACAACAGACAAATGAAAAGCCCGGTATCTATCTATCTATCTATCTGTCTGTCTGTCTGTCTGTCCATCCGACTATCTATCTATCTATCTATCTATCTATCTGTCTGTCTGTCTGTCTGTCCATCCGACTATCTATCTATCTATCTATCTATCTA
>NW_015625586.1:1084024-1091181 GCF_001515625.1 Sinocyclocheilus rhinocerous
TCTCTCTATCTGTCTGTCTGTCTGTCTCTCTATCTGTCTGTCTGTCTGTCTCTCTATCTGTCTGTCTGTCTGTCTCTCTATCTGTCTGTCTGTCTCTCTCTCTCTATCTGTCTGTCTGTCTGTCTCTCTATCTGTCTGTCTGTCTGTCTCTCTATCTGTCTGTCTGTCTGTCTCTCTATCTGTCTGTCTGTCTGTCTCTCTATCTGTCTGTCTGTCTGTCTCTCTATATGTCTGTCTGTCTGTCTCTCTGTCTGTCGGTCTCTCTATCTATCTGTATGTCGGTCTGTCTCTCTCTCTGTCCGTCTACATTATCTATCATTTATAAATCCAGCCATCCACCCATCAATCTGAGTATATGTGTGTCCCATTAGGGTAACTGCATAGTGCTTCTCCATGGTAGTCCTCCCCGGATGATGGGCATGTGGGCGTCTCGCAGGTGTGATGCAGAGAAACACGGCTTCATCTGTATGAAGGATAAAGGTATAGGAATATCTTAAATTCACATGCTCACACAAATATACATTGTACTATATACCCTGAAGCACTAAAATATCCTGTGTGCATGTGTTTCCAGACCCTGCCTTGCCCCCTGGCGTGGACCCTCTTCCCCCATTATTAGATGGCCCATTAGAATTTGATGGCGTGCAGTACCGGATCTTGCAGAAGCCTCTGGACTGGTACACAGCTGTGCAGGTGTGTGAATCCATTAACAGAACGCTGGCAGCGGTGCGGGATCCTCGGCAGCACGCCTACCTCACCCTCCTCCTCAGCACGCTCCACAAATCCGCCTGGATCGGGCTACACAACGACGGGGTGAGACATCGTGTGCGACTTGTGTGTCTCTTTCTCTGACATCTCAGAGCTTCAGCAAAAGCTTCTTGTATTTCCAGGCTCGGAGCTACACGTGGTTGGGTGAAGAGGAGCTCAAATTCAGTGACTGGCGGGATGGAGAGCCTAATCAAATGTATGGATGTGGTCACATGACCATTGAGGGCCAGTGGACTGTGGCTGCTTGTAATACAAAATTAAATGCTGCCATCTGTGAAATTAACACGGGTAAGAAAGTGTTAAAGTATGCTTCTGAATACTTTCATAGTACTAGTACTATTTATTTGCATTGAATTTCCAAATGAAGTTCAGTATGCATCCAAGGTTGACTCATTATTTGATTGGGACACAGATTTTCTATACTATTTTAAATAGTGCTGGGCGACGATTAATCGCGATTAATCGCATCCAAAATAAAAGTTTTTCTTTATGTGTGTGTACTGTGTATATTTATTATGTATTTATAACGACACACACGTATAGTGTATATTTTTAAAATATTTGTATTTACATGCATATATTTATATTCATATAATTTAAATTATATATAAATATATTTAATATATAAACAACATATTTTTCTTAAATATATACATGCATGTGTGTATTTATATATACATAACAAATATACACATTACACACACACATATGATGTAAACAAAAACTTTTATTTTGTATGCGATTAATCGTTGCCCAGCACTAATTTTAAATAATAACAGGCAATATTTAGTGTATACCAGATTTATTTTAGAATTATTTATATACTATTATAGCATTATTAAACATCATTATAACATTTCTAATTTTTATGTTTTTTTTAAGTTCAAATTTTTCATCTAATGTTCATATTTATATTTCAACTTTACTTAACTTACCAAAAATGATTTTTAATAGTTTTAGTTTACAATAACAGCAATGGTGTATACTATACCCTATTGCTGTTATTGTAAACTAAAACATACAGTGCAGTATGCTAGTTTTCCATTTTAGATGTAACCTGTGTGTATTTGGATTCATCTGTGGTGTTTTTTTTTCCCACAAATTTTGCAGGTGTGTTCTAATAGCCTTTTGCTTGTTGTGTTTTTGTGTCAGAGAGAACGATAGAACACAGGTGGAGGTATCCGGGTTTTTGCCCACATCCTGTAGGTAATTGGTCCTGGGTTCCTTTCAGAAATCACTGCTACTCATTCATCCTCCACGAGCTACAATTTAAACACGAGGCCATACGCATGTGTAACAAAGGTAATGTTTACACATGGGGGAAAAAAAACAACAAAATCAGCACGGGAACACACAATAATGTATTGTAATATGTAATAATGTATATTACACACAATAACTTAAGTAATCTTGTTTTTCCTTTCTCAGTGGGAGCTAAGCTGTTGTCAATATTAGATGAAAACGAGAACAGTTTTGTATGGGAGCACCTGCAGAGTTTTCAACAACAGGCCCACGGCGCTTGGCTTGGAATGATCTTTAACTCCAAAGGCAAGAAGTTTAATGAACAACACTTGTTTCCTTTATTGACCTGCAGTTTGGATCTCCTTTATCTAGACCTGTGTGTATGTGTTCGATTCCACAGAAGGCAGTCTGGAGTGGTCAGACAGTCAAGTAGTGGACTACAGTAACTGGGAGCAGCAGGACGCTAATCTGAGCATGCTGTCCGCCAACAGCTGCTTCTGGGTTCAGAGCAACACGGGCCTCTGGAGGCCGGGGTCCTGCAAAAACCGCACACATGGAGTCATCTGTAAACGACCACGAGGTATGGAGCGTCACATACATACAGGAACATATGATATATTTCCATATTCAACTGGGGTAAAAGCTACACAAATGAATTAAAACAGTCCTGTTTCACAATCTCATCCAGACTTTGCGAAGAGGTTGTTATTGAAGGATGAAGCAATACAAACTAACCCATAGCTCAAGTTTAAGTATATTCAATATATGTATTAAAATTACAAAACAAACAAAATTACAAGAATCTAAATAGATTAAATAAAAAAGGCTGATTCAAAAGGAATGAGTAAATAAAGTAAGTAATAAATAATATTAAAATTACTGTTTTGCATAGAAGTCTCAAAGGCACAGCAATAAATAGCACAGTATTGCAGGTGGTCAATAAGCAGGTGAAAAATGGCCATGGTCATGACGAGAAATGTCCAAAAAAACCTTGACTACGTTGACCTCAGGGGAAAAAAACAGCTGAGAATGTATGACAGAAATCCTAATATAATTATAATATACAGTATAATAATTCACATTTTGAGCCCAATTTTCCTCTTTCTTTTCTTTTTCAGTAGGAGCCACAGCAGAACCTGTAGTTCATTGTAAGTTTTTTACCTCATTTTTACCTAAAATATGTGGATTAAGTTGAAAAACGTATTAAATGAACACCAATGAAGTTGTTTTTAATGTTTTGTTTGAAAATGTCTTTTCTCTTTCTTCCAGCCGAGGTCGACCATCTCCATGTATTGATTCAGGTCCTGGTTGCAGCCCTCGTTTTGATTGCTCTGGTGGTGGGAGGGATTTATCTGTATCGTAGGCGGAGCTTCGGCTCCATGGGCGCCTATGAGAGCGCTCGGTACAGCCGCACTAACTCCGCCCCCTCCGAAGAAGCTGAAAAAAACATTCTGGTTTCAGACATGGAGTTAAACGAACAGGGCGAATAATGCTGGATACGTTCGAAACACCTAGGAAAACAAATCTGCTATGGCAGCAACTGACTGAGAGAATTTACGTTTAAGAAAAAAAAAAAAGAGCTGCGGTTTTGTTTTTGTGTTTATTTTTCCAGAGACATTGAGAGAGCTGTGTAGAGCGCAGCAGACGATCAACCAAAATCAACAGAGACAAAACTCTGTCAAATCCATCTAAGCCTGTCAACCAATCAAATTCCACCATCTCAGAGGAGCTGTTTAGATTGGCTAGTGTGGAAGATTATTTTTTGTTTGTCTTTATCCGGTTATGGAAATCCAGTTTATATGCATATTTTTTATGTCATAGTTATTCTTTAGTGCCAAAAGGGAACAAAGCCCCCCCCCCACAAATAAAATCACATTGACTTGAACTTCCATTCAACTTCCAGACTATGAGAGCACACAATCACACGAACTACAAGGTAACACCACAACAGTATTTTTTTTTTCAGACTGTGACTTTTGAAGTTATTTGTTGTGACTTTTTTGTTGCTGTTTTTTTACATTTGTGCAGCTGAATTTTATGTTCTCTGAGTCAGAATTCAGGTCCCCCATGGATCAATCTGAAAATTATAATCATAATAATTACACATCAGATGAAACGATGGTATGTTTGAAGTTCAGTGGTGCGGGACCCAAAAAAAAAAAAGACTGCGGACAGAAATAGACAGATGAAAGTGCATGAGAATGAGCCTGTCACAAGCAGTGTAGTATCTCTCTCTCTAATCACATGCTGGACACAGAGCTGCCCAACAGGAAGTCTGACCTCACTGTAACGGTTTGCTTGATCTCAGCCGCTACGATGAGCTCATGTAAAAGCTCAATCCAAACAGTACAGGGAATGAAACTTAAACTGTTCTTTTATCTCTACTTTCTCTTTCTTTTCAGCTCTTAACTTTTCCCCATTTTCTTGCCTTCCTTTTTGTGGAGCAGATCTGGAACCAATCAGGACACAGGAGCGACGAGGGCAAGGCAGGAGAGAGAGAGAGAGAGAGAATAGTGAAAGTTGAATGGGTTTTTCAGAAAGGGTTAAGCGAGGAGAAGATGGGGAGAAGGAGACAGTAAGAGGCGGGGACTTCTTGCAAGAGAAAGGGACGTTAGGTGAGCAGGAGTTACGGGAAGCGCTGGCGACTGAAAGGGGAGTTGCGTTACTGCTCTCTGCTGGATATTTGCACAAATAGCTTATCTAGGAGCGTTTTTAGGGCTGTGGATAGGTTGGCCAAAGAAATCAAGTCTAAATGTTGTTACAAATGGGTCCAGTTGTATAGATTGTTGCCGTTACATTCTTTATACTATAAAATAATATGCGTTTTGTATATTGCCTTAAAGGGATAGTTCACTCAAAAATGAAAATTTGTTTAAAACTGATCTCATCCTCAGGCCATCCGAGATTTGGAGACATATAGCATTAAATCACTTGTTCACTAATGGATTCTCTGCAGTGAATGGGTGCCGTCAGAATGAGAGACCATCACAATAATCCACACATCTCCTGTCCATCATTTAACATCATGTGAACCGAAAAAGCTGCATGTTTGAAAGAAACAAGGCCTGTTTTAAAGCAATATTATGGATAGAGTACTCATATTTAAGTCGAAAGCAACATTTGAAGTTAAAAGCATCTTAATGATGAATTTGTTTCTTACAAACAGTTTTTCGCTTCACAAGAGATAACTTAATGGACTGGAGTGGTGTGGATTACTTGTGAATTATTGTGATGTTTTTATCAGCTGTTTGGACTCCCATTCTGACGGCACCCATTCACTTCAGAGGATCTGTTGTTGAGCTAAATGCTCAGTTAAGAGATACATTTCTCCAAATCTGTTCTGATGAAGAAACAATCTCATCTACATCTTGATGGTCTGAGGATGAGTAGATTTTCAGCAAATTTTCATTTTGGGGTGAAAAGTAAGTAGTGCTTGCCAGTGCAAAACTCATCACAGTGATCACAGGGTTTGTCGATGGTTGCTAGGATGTTGCTATGTGGTTGATAAGGTTTTAGTGCATTTCTATGCCGTTGCTTACTCAAAAGAGCTCAACCCCAAGTTCCTATGATAGTCTGATGGTTTTTAAGTGTAATATCTAGGTTTAAGAGTTCGTTCAGATCCCTAACCCTAAGTATGAGGAATAATATTAGTAATTCTTGTTTTAGCAAACACCACTAATAATCCGTAACCAGTGCTTCCATATATCCATACTAACTTTACTCGCAAGCCTTTGTTTTTAGAGAGCTAGGTGGCGCCAGTTCAGCACTTATAGACTATTCTTCACTTTAAACTTTCTTGCTCACTATTAAAATATCATTTTTGCTTAGCATTTCTGTTATATCTACGACAATAGATTTGTATGAAATGGCCTTTAATATCGTTTTAAGGAATGACATGACAGTGCGGTTAATATGAGCAGAAGTAAAGCGTAATATGCAGTAGCCTACAACATCAGGCGGTTGTTTCTCAACTCTGAAATGAAATGTTTGACCTTATACAGAGCATCAGATTATGTGATTTCACCACATACATAACCTATGATATCACACACGGCCATCAGGACATTTCACATGCTCATGCGATTATATGCAATAATAATTTTTAAGATTTGTGAAACAGTTTGTGTGAGTGGTTCAGATTTAGTTAGTTCTCACCAAATAGAGAATGGGAAACACTTTTTATGACTGAATGATAGGAAAAAAATGCATCATCTTCAGTCCCTGTGAAGACAATGACAAATGTTAATTTTTATGTTTGTTTTGAATATTTTGTTTTATGAAGTTACTTTAAAAAATAATAAAGAATATGTTTGCTATGTGACTGCTAGAAAAAAAAAGTTCAGTGATTCTGAAAACCCTTAGAATGATCTTTTGAAACTTTACGACACGTGAATGCTTGTGGAATGTGAATGTCCAAATCCGTTTGAGCAATTGCACTAAGCAGTAAGAGTCGCTAGGGGGCAGAGTTTGCTTTTAAATATTCTCATCAATAATGAAGGACGGGATGAAAATTCATCGATTTTTCGTCAGGGTTTATGATTATTATTGAAGTAGAACTAAAAGAAAATGTGTATATATATACACTACCGTTCAGAAGTTTGTAGGCAGTAAGATTTTTTGAAAATAAATGAATACTTTTATTCAGGAAGGACGTATTCAATTAATCAAAACTGATAGTAAAGACATAAAATCTGACAAAAGATTTTCATTTCAAATAAATGCTGCTCTTTTTGAACTTTAAATTCAACAAGGAATCTTGGGGGGGGGGAACCAAACAACTGTGTTTCACATTGATAATAATAATAAATGTTTCCTGACCATCAAGCAGGCTAATGAAAGAATGATTTCTGAAGGATCATTTGACTCTGAAAACTGGAGTAATGATGCTGAAAATTCAACTTTGCATCACAGGAATAAATTACATTTTAAAATATATTCAAATAGAAAAAAAAACAGTTATTTTAAATGGTAATAATATTATATATATTTATATTATATTATTATAGTATTAAAGGGGTCATATGATGCGATTTAAATTTTTCCTTTCTCTTTGGAGTGTTACAAGCTCTTGGTGCATAAAGAAGATCTGTAAAGTTGCAAAGACTAAAGTCTCAAACCCAAAGAGATATTCTTTATAAAAGTTAAGA
>NW_015625586.1:1091574-1121814 GCF_001515625.1 Sinocyclocheilus rhinocerous
TGGAGACGCTGTGTTTTTCGTTGTGAAAGCGAAACTACTTTGTTTGGTCTTCCAAAAGAGGACACGACTGGAAATCAGTGGTTAAGTAGTATTTACAACACTGTTCCAGAACAGTTCAACCCAAATATTCGGATGTGTGCAGCACATTTTATGGAGGACTGTTTCCTGATCCTGGGAAAGTAGACTACAATGCCGGCTGTTCTGACTCACAGATTGTAAGTACGTTTTTTATATTTAAAGAATTTGCCACTGACGATTCAAACGTGAGTTTTTTGGGCAGCGTAGAGTAGCACTTGTTGTTTGTCATTTCTCTGATCACAAATGCAGACATGGTTTTATGTTATGCTCCGGCCGGACAGGGCATCACAATATGGTAAGGGGCGTAAAATTTCCGTCACACGCTTGAGGTATTCGGCCAATCACAACGCACTGGATAGCTGGCCAATCAGAGCACACCTCGAAAGAGGGCTCTCGCTTTATGGGTCGTTCCTAAACCTGTACCTTTAAAAGAGCTGCCAAAATGTGTAGCAATTAGTCTATATGACAACTAGCAGCAAGGGCTATGCTAACCAGCCAAACCTTGACCATTTTGTGAATCTGCAAAACCGGCAAGGTTTTTTGACTGACGCGTTCAAATATCACAGCTATCCCATCTCCTTGCTGCTCTTCTGTCAGTTTAGTGAAAGTTTCATGTCTGATTGTTGTTTGTGAAGCAGGGCTGTGTGTATGTGGGTGTTTTACAGTCATGGTGTCAAGGGTTAGAGTTCATTTACTGCAAACAAAGAGAAGAATGTGAGTGTGAATAGGATAGATTGTGTTAATTTCACCCTTCCCTGTGGCGGCCCCTGAGGCGCGTGTGTGCCAGGGTATGCTGTGTGTTGTCTGTGCTCCAATAAGCTCATTAGCAGTCTATATAGATATGATTACATACATATGCGCCAACACACATCCACAGAGACCTGGACAATGAATGGTGAATGAGAGGGAGAGAGAGGATGAGGAGAGAGATATGTTGAACAGAAGTGAATAGAATTCATCAAGTGAAGTGGTGAACAACAGCCCAGCTGAGGGGCTATAAGTGTGAATATAGACTTGTGTTGAGAGGGATAGGGCTCTTGATCAGCTCTCGTCTCTTTCTCTCAACAAACTGGTCTAGTATAACTGTTGTTCACCTTTTTTGATATATATATATATATATATTTTTTTTACCTTAATTCTTTAAACTTGACGTGTGGAATTTCTGCACTATTAGTGGCACCAAACGTACTTGGCTAGACATAATGTTAGCTCAAATCAACCAATTCTTGAAGTTTGGGTAAAAATTGCCTGTTTTCTTAAGGGATCAGTGTTCTGCTCTATGGTTTTTGCAATTCACCCCTTTTATATTTATGTTACGTATTATAAAAAAAATATATGATATGTAAAATTGTTTAAAATGCGTGTAAAAAGTGTGTGTATGCAGTATATACTGTATACATATATATAATGTATGTGTGAGTGTGTGTGAGTGTGTTTGACAGAGAGAGACAGTGTTACATTCACATTTTAAAATAAATATATAAAATAAATATATAAAATGCATAAAATCTACCAGCAAACAAAAATTTACATTATATTATAATATGATATTTTTAGAATATAGTAGACATGCAGAGCCACAAAATGTTTATATATATATATATAAGGGCTGTGAATCTTTGGGTAGACAGCGAATCGATTCAATTCACGATTCATAGGTTTTCGTTTCGATTCAAGAATAATTTTTGCAAATTCAGAACGATTAAATTTGATTAGATTCACAATTAAATTTGATTCGATTCAATTAACGATTTGATTCTTCATTCTTTAAGTGCATTCACATGATTATTTAAATGCTTCCCCTAAATTCTTTAAATGCTTAGTCAGGGGGTAAATTACACAGCAGCCTTTATGGTTACAGAACCAGAGAGAAAAAAAAACCCCCACTTTTGTCTATTGTTAGATGCTAGTTTAATGATGCTATGGCATGACATATGTAGAAATGTATGTAAGCCAAGATTTTAAAAAAAGAACTTTAAAAGTATTATGTATAGGCTAACATTTTGTCACACTGTAAAGAGGATGAGGCGGAAGCCGAGGAAGAATCCATATGCGGATGTTTGTTGAAGCAGTCCAACAATACCAAACTCGGTGTCAGTAAAACCAGGCAATGGGGTCAAAAACACAGTAAGGCAGTCCAACCAGGCAAAAAGGGGTAATCCAAAAGAGAAGTCAAAACGAACAGACAAACAGGTCATACACGTGGCAAAAAGGCAGAGAAACAAACACTTGGTAAGGCAGGATAAACTGGCAATACTTCGCAAGGTAGTCATGTGGTGGCGAGGTTAATATGGCCACTAAACAGGAAGTGGTTGCAGAGAAAGCAGAGGGAGTGCTAACAGTCAATACTCGGGCGAGGGCTCCCTCTGCTGGCTTGGTGTTACAGAACCCCCTCCTCTAGGAGCGACTCCTGGCGCTCTGCGTGGGCGTCCCCGTGGTCGTGGCGCTGGACGGTCGCGCCTGGCTCGATGAAATTCCTCTATGAGTGAGGGGTCCAGTATATCGGAAGCAGGTATCCATGATCTCTCCTCAGGTCCGTATCCCTCCCAGTCCACCAGGTATTGAAGCCGACCCCCTCTACGCCTCGAGTCCAGCAGCATGTTCACCTTATAAGCTGGCGATCCGTCAATGTCCAGCGGAGGCGGTGGCTCTTGGGACTCAGCGTTGGGGTCAGCATTCGGGTGGACCGGTTTGAGGAGCGAGACATGAAATGATGGAGAGATGCGGTAGTTAGCAGGAAGCTCAAGCTGATATGTAACCTCATTTATCTGTTTTAAGATTTTGAATGGGCCAACATACCTTGGGCTGAGCTTCCTGCTCGGCAGACGTAGCTTGATGTCCCTCGTAGAGAGCCAGACCCTCTGTCCCGGTTGGTAGGGAGGATGTGGGCGCCGTCTTCGGTTTGCCTGGAGTTCTTGAACAGCTCTTTGAAGATGAACATGAGCGCTATCCCACACCCTCTCGCAACGTCGTATCCAGTCGTCTACCGCAGGAATGGAGGAAGGTTCGCCAGACCACGGGAACAAAGGAGGTTGATATCCTAATACACATTGGAATGGGGTGAGTCCTGTAGAGGCATGGGTTAAAGAGTTTTGGGCATATTCCGCCCATGGCAAGAATTCTGCCCACCGATTCTGTTCCCGGCTGCAGTAGGTTCTCAGATATCTACCAATCTCCTGATTGAGTCTCTCGACTTGACCATTTGACTGTGGGTGATAGCCTGATGTCAGACTCACATTGATGTCCAATTGTCGGCAGAAAGCTTTCCACACCTGAGAGGTGTATTGAGTCCCTCGATCCGAGATGATGTCTTCAGGTAAGCCATAAATTCAAAACACATGGTGAAATAGAGCTTGAGCCGTTTCCATGGCTGTTGGCAGACCTTTGAGGGGGATGAGGCGGCAAGACTTAGAGAATCTGTCGATGATGACTAGAATTGTAGTGAAATCTTCAGATGGTGGGAGATCGGTAACAAAGTCGATTGACAGGTGAGACCATGGACGTTGCGGGATAGGTAGCGGCTGCAGAAGACCGGATGGCAGTTCCTTGGGGGTCTTAGATTGTGCTCAAACTTGGCAAGCTTTCACGTAATCAGTTACATCTCTGTTCATGGTTGGCCACCAGAAAGCGTTGTGGATTAATTTGATGGTGCGTGAGATACCTGGATGACCTGAGTTGACAGAAGTATGAACCCATTGCAGGACCCGTTGTCGTAGATCCTGGGGAACATATTGTTTGTTCGGCGGGCACATAGCGGGCTGAGGATTTTGCTGTGTGGCTCTTTGGATCTCCTCCATGATGTCCCAGTTTACAGGAGCGATAATTACAGAGGAAGGAAGAATGGGTTCAGGAGAATGATCTTGGAGAGGAGGATCATGACACCTGGAGAGGGCGTCTGCCTTGCAATTCTTACTTCCTGGGCGATAGGTGACAGTAAATTGAAACCTTGAAAAGAACAGTGACCATCTGGCCTGACGTGGGTTTAGTCTCTTGGCACTTTTCACATACTCAAGATTCTTGTGATCGGTGATAACCTGGAACGGGTGAACGGCTCCCTCCAACCAGTGTCTCCATTCCTCTATCGCAGCTTTCATGGACAGTAACTCCTTATTACCAACATCATAGTTTCTTTCGGCCGAAGTGAGTTTTCTTGAAAAGAATGCACATGGGTACAATTTAGCTGGTTGACCATGACGCTGTGACAGTACTGTCTGATTCCACAGTCTGATGCATCCACCTCCACTACAAATGGGAGGTTAGGGTCAGGATGTTTCAGGATAGGTGCTGAAGTGAAACTTGTCTTGAGTTTTGTGAAAGCAGTGGTGGCTTCGCTTGTCCACTTTAACTTGGATGGCCTCCCCTTCAGAAGAGACGTCAACGGGGAGGCGATCGTGCTGTAGTTTCTGATGAAACGCCGGTAGAAGTTGGCAAAGCCTAGAAATCTTTGAAGTTCCTTGATTGTGGATGGTTGGGACCATTCCGTGACTGCCTGGATCTTGGAAGTGTCCATCTCGACTCCTTGATGACTGATGTGATACCCCAAGAACGTGGTGTTCTGGACATGGAACTCACACGGAATTTCACTGTCACGTTGTTAAGTCCACGATAATCAATGCATGGTCGTAGGCCTCCGTCCCTCTTCTCAACGAAGAAGAAACCTGCTGCTGCTGGTGAAGTGGAAGGTCGAATGAAGCCATTGTTAAGAGCCTCTTCAATGTAATCTTCCATGGTTTGAGATTCTTGGCGTGATAGTGGGTAGACTTTACTCTTAGGTGGCATGGCATTGGGCAGAAGGTCGATGGTGCAATCCCAGGGGCGGTGAGGTGGTAACTGTGTAGCTTTGGACTTGCTGAACACCTCTAAGTAGTCGTGATAGCAGGTAGGAATTTTGGGACTGGAGTCAGAGACCGGACTCTCAACACTCGTGGCGAGACATGGACTTGGCATGTTGATGTTCATGCAATGGGTGAGGCAGAATTTGGACCAGTGAGTCAGTTCTCCATGATACCATGAGAGTACAGGATCGTGAACAGATAACCATGGATGTCCAAGGATGACTTCATACCTGGGTGAGTCAATGATGTAGAGTGAGATGTTTTCGCTATGGAACAGACCAATCTGTAGCTGGGCAGGTGCAGTTTGTCGGGTAATACCTCCCTCAATAGATTTATTGTTGACATCGCTGATGCAAATGGTGGGTACACATGGTAATGTAGGTAGACTGTATCTCTTGACAATATCCTTTTTGATCAGGTTCAGAGCAGCACCGGAGTCAATCAACGCTGTCAAAGTAATGGGACCATTCTTAGTAGTCAGCCGAGCAGGAATCAAAAACGTTTTTGAACTTAGAAGAGAGAATTGATTAACACTCACCTGGCTGTTAGTAGTGGTGGGTCCCCGGGCTTTGTGTGGGCACTTGACGTTACGGTGGCCTGTTTCACCGCAGTAAAAACACAAATTATGTTGACGGCGTTGAGTCCTCTCTTCGTCAGATAGATGTACGTAGCTTATCTGCATTGGCTCTTGGTGGACGGTGGTTGTGGTGAGGAAGTTTGAGTGAGGCAGATGAGCAGATTTCCTCTTGGGAGTGTTTCTCAACAGGTTATCTATCTTGGTTATCTAGCCATAGTTACAAACTCAGAAAACGTTAAATCCTCACCCTTGCAGGCCAGTTCCGTCTGAAGTTCGAGGTTTAAACTCTGTTTGAAAACAGCCTTCAGAGAAACATCATTCCATCCACTTTGAGCGGCAAGGGTTCTAAATTCAATGGCGAAATCTGCAGCAGTACGGTTGCCTTGAGACATGTGTAACAATTGTGTAGAAATATCCTTGCCACCCTCGGGATATTCAAACACATCTCTGAGTAGTTGTAGAGAATATTCAAAGGATAAACGAAACTGTGAATCCGCCTCCCAAACCGTTGCAGCCCAATCGATCGCTCTACCAGATAATAGTGACATCAGAAAAGTGCATTTACTTGCTTCAGATTGAAACTGATCTCTCTGGCTTTCAACATAAATGCGGGCTTGACGGATAAAACCACGACATTGTCCTGCAGAGCCATCAAACTTGTCTGGCAACGCCAGTCTTACCGTTGGTGGTGTGGCCGAAGGAAGCGATCGAATATAATGGGTTAAATGATCGTTTGCCGATTGCAGTTTGTTGAGCTGCTCTTGATAGTTCTTTAGCAGTTCGCTCTGATAAGCGAATGCCGCTTAGAGCTGAGAAACCTCCACTGGATTCATAGTAGGCAAAGTATTCTGTTAAGAGGATGAGGCGGAAGCCGAGGAAGAATCCATATGCGGATGTTTATTGAAGCAGTCCAACAAAACCAAACTCAGGGTCAGTAAAAACAGGCAATGAGGTCAAAAACACAGTAAGGCAGTCCAACCAGGCAAACAGGCAAAAGGGGTAATCCAAAAGAGAAGTCAAAACAAACAGATAAACAGGTCATACACGTGGTAAGAAGGCAGAGATACAAACGCTTGGTAAGGCAGGATAAACTGGCAATACTTCGCAAAGCAGTCATGTGGTGGCCAGGTTAATATGGCCACTAAACAGGAAGTGGTTGCAGAGAAAGCAGAGGGAGTGCTAACAGTCAATACTCGGGCGAGGGCTCCCTCTGCTTGCTTGGTGTTACACACACCAGGGGCGTAGCCATCATTTCAGAAGTGACAGAAATGTCAAAGACATTAATTTTATGTAGACCTATGTATGTATTATTATTATTTATTTAAAAAAATTTTTTTTACAAGGAATTATTTTCTTATCTCTTACTTTGAATTTGCTATAAGAAATCAAATACACTGCTGGACAATAATCAATCATTTGTAATCTATAATTTTTTCCTAATGGCAATTTTATGATTGTTTTATATACTACAAACAATTATTTCAATTTTCTGCCGTTTCCTCTCCATCGGCGAATGATGATTCTGAATGAAAACTCCAGATGTCTGTTTCCTATAGCAACGAACGCTATATATATACATGTTGTTATATATATATATATATATATATACACACATGTTGTTTATATAGAATTATATGTATATGTTTATTGCCTTTTGTGGCTTTGTGTGCAATATAATATAATATAATGATGCTCTGTCAACATAAGCTGCCTTACCACACCATACTGCATTTCACTGAGCACATCTTCTCCTGTGTATCAGCAAAGGCTGAGGAAAAAGGAAAGAAAAAGAGCTGTTCAGCTTTTCTTAGTGATAACAATTTTTTTCTTGTCCCAAAGCAGATAACTGTACATTTGTATTATAGCAGCTGCTGCCCACTGACTGCAGTTGTGGTTGTCAACTCAGCCCTAAAGCCCTGCCGCACAATACTGCACACTCTATGTGTCTCCTTCTGTTTGTCTCAAGGGTGTAATCGAAGGCAAAGAGAAATGATTGAATTAGAGGCTTGCGCAGGGCAAATCTGATTGCGTGTGCAGGTTTGAAGGAGAATGTGCGCGTGTTTAGAAAGACAGTGATATGGGTGATGATTTAGGCTGCGTTCAAGCATAGGTGTGAAGGCTGACTGATTTGCTTTAATTTCCCTGGTGTTTTGCCACTATGAGATTTACAGGCAAATGTGTGTGTGCATATGCAGAGAGAGAAGCGGGAGGTGAGAAAACAGCGTCGAGTGATCATAAAATGAGAGGAAGGTCTGAAGTGTGAATGAGTGTTGTTTTTCTTGAGCTCTCAGAGGAACAGGATGACATTGTAAAGAAGCAGGTGTCACCCGATATGGGTCCGCATCTGCATTCCTGCTGCGTCAATCACCTAGCAGAGGGAATCTGATTGGCTGAAAGCCATGATGGGCGGGGCATTCTGCCCAATTACATTCAACCTGTCTCAGTCTCGGACAAAAATGATTTCACCCAAAACGACTTTCCGTGGTACTGTTAGCACTATGCTAATACAAGATGAGCTACAGGAACGCTTACATTAACATCTAACCCAAAAATAGTTTTCTAGAAAAAATTTAGTTTTTGTTCCAAAATTAGATTAGCCTACCTTTTTGGAGCTTGAATGGTTCACTTTCACCTTTCATTCTCACATTCTTCTCTTGTGTTCCATAAAGTCATACGGGTTTGGAAAAAAATGAGTAAATGATGATAGAATTTTCACTTCTGGATGAACTATTCCTAACATGTCAGCAAAAGCAAACGATAGCAGCAATTAAATGCAAAATGCTAATTAGTACTAACATTAGCATCAACCCCCAATAATTATGCAGTCAACAATGTGCGCAGTCATTTTTTTGCTGTAGTGTGTGTGTGTGTGTGTGTGTGTGTGTTTATCTTGCCTCGGATTCTGTACAATTAGCAGAGACAATATGAGGAGGAAAAGAGAAGACCACTCATAGACAAATGAAAGGAAGCCTTCCAATTAAAATAGGCTTTTTAAAAAGTCTTAGTCTGTTTTTTTGTGGGATTTTTTTTCTACACCGGGCAAACTTGAATATATATATATATATATATGTCAACAACACACAGTCCACCACAACAATGAACCTTTACGCAAGTGACTTTATTTCCCAAACATGACAGCTGAACAATCTAAGTTCGATAATAATATAGTAATATATCAAATTAAAAATAGTAATATTGTAAAAAACTATTACAATTTTAAAAAACTGTTTTATATTAATGTAATTTATACAGTATCCATTATTTATATATATATATATATATATATATATATTCAGTCATTTGAATTGAAGAAGCAAAATTTGTTATACTGTTGTCAGATTTGATTGCTAATATGATATATGAATTACATATTAAAACATAATATTGGTTACCAGTTTTTGATGTTCTTTCCATATTCAAGTAGATTGGAGATGTTTGCAAGCCCTTTGGTTAAAAATATCTGAATATCTGAACGGAGATGTTGCAAAGAAAGATGACCGCAGAGTTAAGTGACTTAAAGTCACCATGCAATGAAATCTATACATTTTATAAATGCATGTTATTGATCTTCTTGTGAAAGATTCATCCATGCATATGTTTCATTTTTAAATTTAATTTCGTCTTTGTAATGTTTAATCAAAATGTAAGCTCAATTTTCCAGTGAAACGACAAACTTTACCTGCAAAATCTGCCTCCATCTCATCAACCAATGGAAGATGCTCCTCACAGTACATTTTTTGTTTGTTTTTCGATAATCCGTTTCAATCAGTTACGGAAGAAAATATCTGTTGCTAATTCCTTTACAACACAACTTTAAAGGGACAAGGGCTGCATCTGAAATCACATACTTCCTAGTAGGTGAAAAACAGTATGTGACAAAGAAGTAGCCTATGTCTGAATTCACAGAAGTCACAAAAGAGTAGACAGATTGACGTACTACTTCCGGTGTGATTCTGAAGTGTGCATACAATGGACACTTTACTATCCTATGAGGCCACAGGAAAGGATTTATGAATGGCAGTGATGCGACGCAACTGACGCTGGTAGGTCACGTGACAATGATAACATGGCAAATACAGTATGTCCAGATTACATACATACTAAACATAATGTACTCTTTTTGTTGTCATGAAGTAATTACTTATTCAAAAAAGTACCTACTCAAGAGAGTATGCGATTTGGGACAGCCATTGCCATTGCTCACCTTTTGGGCTTCATTTTCATAAAACTACACTATTATGAGGGCAAAACCATTGTTCTATTGTAAATTTTTCATTTTTCTAAGTATTATTCACCAGTCAGCATCTTTGTGACATCATCTCCTGAATAATTAGTCACATGGCATTTATGGCTCGGCTGATTGGATAAAAAAAAACTGCATATAAACTCAGATGGCAAAGATGGCCATCTGAGTTTCTATATGCATTCTACATGAGTCGAGCAGCTGCCGTTGAGATAATGCTAACTGATCGCTTTCCCCAGGTATTATAAACCTCTCTCTGTTACATCAGACGAAATCAAACCGAGCATTTTAACCCCTGACTCATTTCTGACTAGAAAGAATCTCACTGAGCCTTCACCTTTAACCGCTCGCTCGCGCCACAGAGATAGAGACAGCGAGAGCATCTGTGTGAACCAATCAGTGCCACGGCTGAGAGGGAGAGGACGTCTAAATATTTGCTTGTGAATGTTTGTGCATGTTGACAGTGTTTGTGCATGTCAAGTGTGCATGTCACTCTTCAAAGACTTCATTTTCATCTCTCTCTCTCTCTCTCGTGTCCCTTTTTCTCCTTTTGTTTGTCTCTTTCTACACCAGGTTTGGCCTCTTGCCTGGGCGACACCAATAAACCTTCTTTGCATACTTAAAAAGCAGAAGCAGCAAAACGCGTCTGGAAAACACATCAACATTCTTATCCATTATTCAGCTTCTGAACTCCAATGTCAAGGCACACACACACACACACACACAGTACTACAGACCAACACCTAAGCAAGTGTTTCATCAGTATTTATTTACTCTGTAAGTCTGAGCAAAGTGCGTTTAGAGACTCACTTAGTGTCAATGAAGCTCAGTCTGACCAGCGAGTGTTCCACAAGCTCTGTGTTTATGTGTCAATCAACCAAAACACAAACAGACTGTACTGACAAAATCAGTCACAAAATCTGTCACGAGTGAACACGCACAAACTCTGCCGAAAAGAACGGCCTAGACCAGCCTACAGTGGTTAGATTGTCTGTTTTGTTGGTTTTATAGGGGTGTTGGGCACAAGCTGGTGTTTAGCCAGCTGGTCTCCAAGCCTGACTGGCTGGCTGCCATTTAAATACCAGTCTGACCAGGCTGCTAAACCACCTAAGACTAGTAAACCACATTAGGCTGGTTGATGTTTTTTTTTTCTCAGTACACATTACCTTAAACTTCAGTGTTCAGGAAACTAACTTAAGGTGCATCACATTTTAGTTACATTTTGGCAAATTGTTTTGGCTATTTTCAACAATGTAGCAATTATGAAGCACATCTATAATAGAAATCACTTTCAAAACAAGCAGTTTTCTTTTGGTCAACACAAAATTAATGATTGTAAGGATTTCTATAGAACTGACTAGATTTCGTCCACAAAAATTCACTGAACAATGGTAAATTTGACTGCAATTTTAAGTAGTTAATCAAAGTCTACAGTCACCAATCCATAAGTTTGAGTCAGTTGTTTTGTTTTTATTTCATTGAAATTAACTAGACTGCTAATAAGCTGACTATAGACTGTTCGAAGTTGAATGTACATTGTTATTTGAAGTTAACATGAATAATAAATGAATGTGAACACAATAAGTTATAAGTTAGAAATTATGGCTGCTTTTTGTCAATTATAATTTTTATTAATGTATTATTGTTGGTCAAACAACTTGCAGACCACTTTTTTTGTAAATACTGCTTTAAAAGAATGGTTGGAGTTAGCATAACTTAAATCATGTGGTGGCAAAACAATCGCTCATAAACAATCAGAGCATGGTGAATGAACAGAAACATCACCTTGTCACACAGGATTTCATATTTAGTTCTGTGTTTGTTTTGCCTTTCGTCGCACCTGTGAACTCTCAGTTGAAATAGTGAATTTAAGTCTGGAATACTAATGCAAATGCTAATTCACTCCTGTTGTCTGTTCATTTGGTTTCCCGCAGACAAAAGGGCATTTTGCCATTCAACAAGATCTGCCAGCCACACACACACTCACTCACATGTTTGATTTCGTATCATAGTAGGGTCTTTACAAAGAATTATATTTTGCTTCCTCTAAACCTGATGCAAATCAATAATTTTTTTAAATATTGTCATTAACAATTGTTTAATATGTTTATGGAGTGATTTTTCTTACAGGGACCATTGTGTGCCCAACTGGTTCCTGATTTAAGGTTTAACTATATGCTCATAGGGACATTTGGTTCCCATAATACTGCCAAAACCCAATGGATACACTCATAAACACACTCTAGAGACACACTTGATCATCTTCTTTGGCTTGTGAATCCTTTTAGGACTGTATGCATTTACATGCTTCTTTTTAGTTAATAATTTTTGTTTTGCTCAGCAAATGGGCAATTTCACATTCCAGTCAACACAGTGTTAGGACTTTGAAGGGAAGAATGTGTCTTGATGACATGATGACTAACTGTCAGATACACACACACACACACACACGTTGACTAATCCTCTTACACTCAACCTGAGCTGTAGGGCTCGGCTGGTCATGACTGTTTCTGGCAGCCTCAGCTACCTGCTACTGTCGGGAGCTCATCATGCCACATGTTTCTCTGTGTGTGTGTGTGTGTCTCTGAGGCATAAGTGAACGTGATTGTGTCCAATGTTCAATAACACGGAACATGTAAAATGAATCAAACACGACTAATTCTGACACATCCATCATTCTGGGTTTGGATGCATGACCTCAGTTTGTGTGTGTGTTCAAATGTATTTCTCTGTTTGTTCAAATAGATGGACTTCTTCATAGACCTTCCAGAAACCACGGCAACAGCATCCCCTCATGCTAGACTGTGTTGTGACGTCACAAAGGGCTGTACACAGTTGCCTTGGCAATGACTGCATATTTCTGATATGAAGCCCTAGTGGTTTTTTCGTGCATCTAACTGGCTCCTAGAGAATTTGCATAGAGAAATAACCACTGTTTGTTGTACCCAGAACATTGTAATGCTGCACAAAAGCCGGATTTCTTGAGTTGCTTCTCTTTGCGGTTGGATTATGGTTTTATTCCAAATTGGAATAGACATATAAAGCCCAATATTCTCCTGGCCTCTACAATATAAATTAGAGTGAAATACATTGAAACAAATCATAATTCTTTCCACACACTTTAAAGCCCACTAGGAGCAATTGTTAAAGGGGTTATATGATGCTGCTAAAAAGAACATTATTTTGTGTATTTGGTGTAATGAAATGTGTTTATGCAGTTTAAGGTTAAAAAAACATTATTTTCCACATACTGTACATTAAAATTCTGTGGATTCACACTTACAATGGAAATCTATGGGGCAAGACATAGAGAGTTTAAAAGCAATGATAATTCATATATTTGGTAAAGCATAAAGCACATTTTTATAAAGTCATGTTAATTCTTTTGTAGTACTATTTCTTTCTTTTTTATTAAAGGTGACCTGTTTTGCCCCTTTTTACAAAATGTAATATAAGTCTCAGGTGTCCCCAGAATGTGTCTGTGACGTTTCAGCTCAAAATACCCCAGATTGTAAGTATATTGTTTTGAAAATGCCTGTTTTTAGTGGAAGCAGAAACATGCTGTTTTTGTGCATGTCTCTTTAAATGCGACGGCGGCCTTGAGTGAGCGGGGGTGGCCTAGAGTGAGCAGAAGCCGGGGGCTAGCGTGAGGAACGGCCGGAGGGCTAGAATAGCACTTAAACACGGAAAATGTCTGATTTTCATGATATTTCCCCTCTAAAGAACAGTAAAAACATGAATATTTTGAAATATTATTACTTCTTGTCCTCAAGAAACAGTTGTACTTAAGATATTTGTCAAAACTGTGACACTTTCTTTCAGGATCCTTTTAGAAAGTTTAAAAGAACAGCATTTATTTGAAATAGAAATGTAATGCTCCCTTAATGCCACCTTGCTGAATAAAAATATAAATTTATTAATAATCCAGACTTTTGATTGGTAGTGTATGGTTCTGGTATGAGTTGACATTGGACCACAATGTTGCACAGATAAGTGATTTTTATCACACTAGTATTTTGAAACTGTGTATTGTAACGTTTATACAGTGTAATGTTTTACCCCAGTGAACTGTCATTGTAACGGCATTGTTCAAAATGAGTAAACATTACGTAAAGAGCTTGTTTTTACAAACTGAATGACATGTTGAATTTATTTTCTATTGCAATCAACAGAGTTCAAAGGGATAGTTCACCCAACAATGAAATTTGTCAAATTTACTCATTTCCTCACCCCCATGTCATTCCAAACCTGTAAGACTTCACTTTCTTTTGTGGATCACAGAAGTAAATATACTGAAAAATGTCCTTGTGCTCTTTAATCCATACAGATTTGAAATGACATGAGGGTGATTAAATAATGACAGAATTCTCATTTGTGGCCAACTATCCCTTGTATGTAACCTAAAACTCCAACTTCCCACATTAACTTCAGAAATTCTGCCTCACAAAAATATACCACGTCTATCCTTAGACAGCATTTGCATTGATGTTTCACTATAGTGTGAATGAAGTCTTTGTAATGTCACGGAGCATGACTGATGGTGCTGTCACACATGTAAAGGAGTGAACAGCAGAAGTCACAGATGTCTTTGTTCTGCTAACGCTAATGCTAATCATGGCTAAAGCTGGGGAAAGATTCTCAGAACTCCAGAATTCCAGGGATTTAGTTCCACACAAATGAGCTTGCTACAGATCTGTGATCTCTAGAGAAGTGTGACCCAAGAGAGAAAATTAAAGCATGACACTGAAAAACAAAAAACAAAAAGAAGTGTCTTTTTAGTAAAGGTAAATTGAAGCTGTCCACACAAAAAAACCCAAACCCTTTTTTTTTATTCTTTTTGCATCTGCTTTACACAGTTTGTGACACTTAGGTCAGCAAAGCAATACCACAATGATAAAAAATAAAAGCAAACTTGAAGTTAATAAATAGAACTCCTCTGTATAATGTATTCACACAGCTGTACAATCCCATGGGCCAAATATGGGACAATATGACTCTTCCATAAATACAGTGAATCTGTCTCTTTTTTTGTGCACATCTCACCATTCACACACACACACATACACACACACACACACACACACCACTGTGACTGTGTGTGCATTAGTCTACATGATTGTGCAGCTCTTGGCTCTGTCCTCCCTGAGGGTCGGGGTGGGTTCAAGGGGCGTGGCTTGTGAGCTGACTGGCAGTAGAGGCTGATTAGATATGCGCTTGAGAGCGTGGCGCGAGGAGCTTCTCTTGAGGCTCGGGATGGCCTCACGTCTGACGGACACCAGCGTGGTGATGTGAAAGACGTCTCGGACACTGTTCACGCACATTCGGGACGAACATTCCACGTATGCAACTGCGCCCAGCTCGCGTGCTCGTGAGCTCCCCTGATAGACGGAAAGAAACAAGTCAGCTTAAATGTACTGTTAGAAATATCTGAAAGAATTTACATTCTCATTTCTCAATTTCCTTGTCACTCCTTTCTCTCTCATGCTCTTTAATGGAAACTCTTTTTTGGTGTTCATATGAATTACAGCTAAAACCGAACCAAATGTCAAAGCAAAAATAAATACGCCACAACACAAAACTGTTTTTTCATCCCCTCCTTTCTTGCGCTTTTTGTTCATGTCAGCTAATGTTTTTTTCTCGAAAAGGGTGCACAAATAATACATGAAACTCTGCTAAAATGTCGTTTTTTTTCTACAACAAAAGGGCAGTGAAAGTACATGAACATATCTAATAGGCCTCACAATAAAAACATGTAATTTGTGCCTCTAATGCTTTAAAAATAAACTTAGTGGGACATAGAATTGCACCATTTTCATGTGAAGTGACGTATATTCTTCTCATTACAGAGCAGAATTATAGAGAGAACTAGGTGTTTTATAATGAAATGTTGTTACAGCGAGTTGACCCGCTCAGAGCATTGACGCAATAGAGGGAACATTTTCTACTGCTCTCTCTGTAGTTCGGTTTCTGTGTGTAATTATAGAGCTTTCTTTTAGTGTCTGTGCGCGCTTAAGAAATGGTTTCAAACACAATATAAGAGCAGTTTACATGACATTTCAAACTGTGCCATCAGTCAACTGCAGTGTGAGATTCTATACTTCCATCTAAAAATATTTTAAACAGCATTTTCATATAGACATTGAGGAAGGCAGGGCTTAACCTTAATAAAACTGAATTAAAAAATATATATATATTTGCAAACATGCTCCTAAATGATTTTAACAGTTTACACACATCTATTTTTGATCTTGAATTGACAGTCTACAAGGTATATTTGTACTGTTAACGTGCTAGCAGACTTCCAGACTATGTAAAGGCATGTTTGTATAATACTACTGTATGTGTCTTTGTTCTCATGTTTGTGCAGCAGCAGTTGAATAAACACTAATGTCCTCCTAACACAATCTCTCTTTTCTCTTCATGTTCCAGTCCCGTGTGTGTGAGCGTATGTACGCTCACCAGTTCATGAGTGACAGGTATGAGTCTCTGTTTGGACAGTTCTCGTAAGGTGCTGACATCTGTTCTCATATCCAACTTACAGCCAACCAGCACCAACTTTGCATTAGGACAATACTCTTGAGCCTCCACCTGCCACTGAAAGAAGGAAAGAAAGAATCTGTCGTATGTAAGTCAAATTTAGATAAAATCTATCCATTCACTTACCTACCTACTGATCTACATTACCGTTCAAAAGTTTGGGGTCACATTTAGTTTTTTTATTAATACTTTTATTCAGCAAGAACACATAAAAATTGATCAAACTAAATAAATTATTTCTAATCATCAGAGAATCCTGAAGAAATATTTCATGGTTTCCACAAAAATATTATGCAGCACAACTGTTTTCAACATTAATAATATTATTAATGTTGAAAACAGTTGTGCTGCATAATATTTTTGTTTTCTGCAGAAACATTTCTTGAGCAGCAAATCAGCATATTAGAATGATTTCTGAAGGATCATGTGACACTGAAGACTGGAGTAATGATGCTGAAAATTCAGCTTTGCATCACAGGAATACATTATATTCAAATAATTAAATATTATTTTAAATTGTAATAATATTTTGCAGTATTACTGTTTCAACTGTACCTTTCTTCCTTCTCTACCAGCTTTTAACAATGCATGCAATAGCTAAATTTTGTAAGTAACATTTAAATATTTTATTTCACTTTATAGTCGATACTTGCAATAGTTGTTTATGCTGTGATACAGTGAGTCTGTGGCACTTTGCTTTTGCTCCTTGTAGTTTATGTGCACATAATGAGTGCATAATGTGGTTGTGCAGACATCTGAGAGAGAATTAGGGAAGCAATTTGACCAGTAATTGTATGATTACTTATAAACACTAACACTCGTGCACATCCAAATCAAATTGCACAATATTTACAACAGTTTTTAACCAATTAACTATACAGCATAGTAAACAACAACAGCTTTAAATCTCCTTTTACATCAACATAGCTTAAAATGACCCTGACAAGACCCTTTCAGGAACATTCCTGTTAATGCAGAACCATCCAAAGCCAGTTATGGATGGAGCATGGTGCATTTGTGTGTGTTGTTCACCAGCCCCTGCAAAGGTTCAGCTATCTCAGCTATGGCACCATTTCACAGGTTCTGAATGTGTTCAGCCATCCATCAAACAGTGCTGTGATCTTTAACCTTAAATGCCACAGTTAACTGGCCAATCGGAGGTCACCGCCTGCCTCTCAACATTCCACAACGGCCTTTAGCTCAGTGGCCTGAGATGAACCAACAGTGATGGTTTAGAGATGAAAGGCTTTTGGAGAAATTTCGGGATAATTACATCAAAATTAAATCACTCTTTTATAATAAAAAAAAAAGTCAAATATTTAGGTTCTGTAAGACTTTTTAATGTTTAAAAAAAAAAAGTATCTTATGCTCACAAAGGCTACATTTATTTGATTAAAGATACAATATAAACAGTAATATTTTGAAATATTATTACTATTTAAAATAACTGTTTTCTATTTTAATGTATTTTAAAATGTAATTTATTTACAATGGTAAATTTTCAGCATCATTACTTCAGTTCTAGTGTCACATTTGTTGTTATCACTGTCGGCAACCTTTGTGCTGCTTAATATTTGTGTGATACATTTAATTTGGTGAACAGAAAGTTCAAATAGAAAAAAATAGAAATAAAAATCTTTTGTAAAATTAAAAAAAAATAAAAATAAAAATAATAATAAAATGCCACTGTCACTTTTGGTCAATTTAATGCATGCTTACTGAATAAAAGCATTAATTTCTTTAAAAAAAATTATAAAACTTACTAGGAGTGGGCAATATGACCAAATTCTTATATCACAATATGAGTAATTTTATTTCATGGTAATGATATATATAACAATGGTTATTTTTGCTTTAAATAAGGTCTTTATAATATCAACGTTTTTGATACCATAGAAATTTCATAATTCTTGTCACCAGTGTCAATATCACAAAAAACTAATACTAGCCTAAATAAAAAAAAAAAAACTTGAGCTCACTGAAGACAAGTAAATAGTCAGCAATTAAATAAGAATAAGAAACTAATCACAAGCAATAGGATAAAAAACTATAGTACGTAGAACAAATAAATGATGCTACACACATTGAATCAAGTAATCAAAAGTATAAAAACACTGCATATTCTTCATTGTGTAAATTAAATATATATATAAAGTAACAAAAGTGATTTAGTCAAGAGCAGTGAGAGATTTTCTCTCTTTTGTTGTTTGATTAACATGAATGACAGACAGAATATTAGACTGCTGTCACTTTAGGAGCTGCCCAGATCAAATACTGATAAGCCTCGTTCAGACTGTCAGCCCAAATCCAATTTTGTGCATATCCGGATGGAATCTGATTTGAATAACTGACTGCCCACACAGTGTATCACAACTGTTCATATCTGATTTGTGTGTCCATAAGTGCCCTTTCGTTTTACAGAATGTGTGTTGGTTTCTATAGCAATGCCATTGCGTTGTTATGCCAACGCTAAAGAACAACAACAGCAATACAGTTTGCAATACAGATGTTGTCTTACGACATGACAACATGTTGCCGTCGCACTGGATTATTAATATTATGCATGTCGTCTTATGAGGCAGCGACAGAAACGCAGGAAGCTGGAATGTGCGGCTTTATTCCGTGCTGCCGTCTCCGCTGGTTTCAAAACTCAAAGAGGTGCGTATACTAGCAGTATATTGTCTTTTTCCTCTTGACTTGCAGTTTGCAACAACACAATCTTGTTTCTGCAGAGACGTTCAGCATGTTTTCTACAAAACGTCTGACGTGTTCACGTTTTACATGGCTTGAAAACATGAAAAAGCACACTAAATATGATCTGACCAGTTCAGACTGAAACGGATTTCTAGGAATGTGATTTGAAAGGAAATTCAAACCACATATGAATGTCGCTCGAAACGGATTGCAAAAATCGGATATTATGTAGTTTGTTGCCTTTGCCATCATCTAAATATGATTGGATTTCAATCGGATTTGGGCTGACAGTCTGAATGAGGCATTACACACAAATTACTATGTTTACAAGGATACTTGCAAAGACAGGTATTTTGACACATACAAGTGTGTATTTAACAGTTCAAGCCCTATAAAGCGGCAAAATAACTGTGCAATACTCATGAGCTATAAGTTATATGAGCACTGTCTTCACGTGTGCGCCTCTCAGACAGCACACGCATACCGCGAAATGAGTTCTCTTTCGACGCTGATTGCATTTCAACGACTTAAAATCGCTTGTTTTTAAACGGCAATGTGTAAAAACGTGCAAATGATAAGTTTTTGTGACCATGTAGTAACGTCACATGAGCGTGTAAATGCGATAAAGACGACAGTCCAAAATCTCTACTGGTTGTCAAATTTCTACTGGTTAATCGTGTCTACTGTATCGTGTTGTGTTAATTACTGACCACAAACTTCTAAATGGTAGTGTTTACCGTTTCTGTGATATGTAAAGGAAAATCAACGGTTTGCCATGAATTAAAGGATTTTAAATGCACAACGTGGAGGCCAAGAAACACCCGACGCGAAGCGCTTATTCCATGGTCATTTGCCAAGTTATAGACAAGTTAAAACTCGCAATTGCTCTTTGCAGCGCAATATTTGACCGAATGGGTAAAAATGACAGTTATCATTTTCGTCAGTTATGGCTTGTTAGCTCTAGCATTCTGCCCGCTTCAAATCAGAAACAGAGATGAAATAGTGCGGTAAGATCACATTTATTTGAATGAATTATAGCATTTATTTCAATTAATTATCGATCGAGAGAGAGAGAGATGACAGTTGTGTGTGCGTTACCTGCATGCTGCCTCTGCGCGTCTCTCTCTACAAACAATTAATTACTTCAAAAACCTCGTTGCTGAGGAATATAATGTAGCGATCTAGTATCTAGGCTATTTTATTAGTAAAAATCGCGGAGAAGCGTTGACAACAAGTTTATATGCGATCTGCAATCTCCGACTCACTCGCTCAGTCGCTCTCTCTCTCTCTCTCTCTCTCTGTATGTGTGTGTGTGTAGGTTTGTGTGCATCAATTAAAGCAGCACATTAATATGGAACGGTGATTAAACTGACTTGGAACTACCTGTGCATTAAACGGTTTTACTGCATACCTGCCAGCCAATCAGAATCCAGTATTCAGACAGACCATGGAATAATTCATAATATTGCCCACTCTTTTTCCTATATCATCTGAATATCTTTTTCTCACCAGACATATACTCAAAAGACATCAAATCAAAAAACACATTGAAACCCTTCAGCGCTAGGCTCACACCCTCATCACCACATAATTGTTGGCATCTGTGTTTAGGTTGTGTTTTTGTGTAAATCCACAATGCCGTCATCCTCCCACTGCTAAACACCCACAAACAAAAAACTTCTCTTAGTCGACAATTACATTGTGTTTTCCCAGCGAGAGACTAAACTGCTGCAAGTTTACAACTACAGCTTATAATGTCATTCCAATGTAAATACTGATATTTCTCTTTTTTAGGATTAGAGAAAAGAAAAAAGGAAATAAGAGGAGATTCTGACCTTCTTAGGGATGCTTTCCAGCGTCTCTGGTCTGCTGATATCAAAACAGATGAGCACAGCATCACAGTCTGGATACGCCAGGGGCCGTACATTATCATAATACGAGGACCCTGCAGAACACAAGCACAGTGAGGGGTCAGGATGAAAACGCTTCATTAAGATAAAGCTGATGTTCAAATCAAAGAGGAAACACTGCTAATGGCGCTTGCGAATGCTGTGGCACATATAAATTATGTACAGTGGGTCATACAGCAGGGCAGATGATAGAAAAGACTGATGTTTCTACAGTGGTGAGTGCCTGAACAGGAAGGAGAGGTCAGTTTAATTCCAGCACAGTAAATTCTTTCTCTTTGGCTGTGTTCGGAATAGCATTTTTAACATTAGCATTCATACTAATTCTACAGAATAAAGTATGTATACTGTATACTGTGCACATTGTGAATTTTCTAAGCCACCCTTGTCCCAGGGTTCAGTCAAGTGCAGTCACCTTTATTTCTATAGCGCTTTATGCAATACAGATTGTTTCAAAGCAGCTTTACAGTAATAAACAGGAAAAAACAGGACTCGATGCAAACTTCATCAAATTTGAGATAAATCCAAATGCTTCTGTAAGACAGCTCTAAAAAGACAACTGAAAAAAGTAACCAAATGAAAATAAGGTATATTTTAATTAATATTTATTTTAGTTAACAAAAATGTTTTCTATGGTTTTAGTTTTAGTTAACTATACTACATTTCTATAATACATTTATATTACAGTAGCATATTAGTACAGTATTATGCTATTGTTGTCACATGACCTCACTGAATTGCATATTTAATTGTCCAGTCATCACAGAAATTAAACCCATTATTAATTTGATTTTGTGTAATACTGGCTAATTTGTTTGGCAGTGCGGAAAAAGATGTAAAAAAAAAAAAAAATCAGTTTCCCGTTCATTTATGATGTTGAAAATAGAAGACGGTCAGGGTGAGCTCATAATATTTTTGGATTCATATAGAAAATTCACATTATGTACTCAGTACTTTGAATGGGGTTGTGAAATGCCACCGTGTGTCTTTCTTGATCTCCTCTCTCGAACTTTGCATTCATCTCTCACTCTTCTGTCCTTCCCTCGAGTGAGGACACAAATCCAGACATAGACAGAGAGCAATAGGGAGAGAAAGAGAGAGAGGAAGTGTGAGAGTGACAATGAGTGTTTGAAGCACTGATCAAAGCTATCAGTTATTATGGGCTGCATGGCCTCAGGAGCCACCTTATGTCCCACAATCCCCTCTGGCAGGTCTGTCAACCACAGCCAGGGAAAGATGGTCAAATCTAATTTCCTAGATGAGAGTGCAAATAAGGATAAGACGAAACTAATAAAAGTGTTCAGAGAGACAGATTGGAATGAAAAAAGGCATTTTCTGTCGTCATATTGCTTCTTTGTTATTTGTCGCCAAGTTGAGTGCGCTAGTCCACAGGGACACAGAAGCACTTTATTCTGTTCTCCATATAACGGCTTCTAAAATAAACTTGTTTACTTAGCTATTTAAATGAGGACATACCATAGACTTCTGTTGTTTATTTTTATATAAACCCCATAATAATCACCAAAACCCTAACCATAATCTAAACAAGTAAACCTTTACACCTTTGCACCTTTAACCTTTCATAAAAATGATTCAAGCATTCATATTATATATATAAAGAGAGAGAGAAAGAGAAAGAGAGAGAGAGTAGTACTAATAACCACAAAAGGGAAATTAATATTTATAAAATTGTAATAAAATGTTATTTAATCATCTATCAAATAATAATAATAACAATAATTACTATTAACTTATTTTATGTATGAATTATTTTCCTTTAATTCCTTACATATAAATTGAATTTACAATTATTACAAATAATAATACATTCCATGTATTATTATGTATTCCATGCATTCCATGTAATAATAATAATAACAATAATAATAATAATAATAATAATAATAATAATAATAATAATAATGCATGACATTTATATAGTGCTTTTTCTTGACACATTTGGAGGGGGGGAATCTCTTTAACCAAAGAGTAATAATAGCAACAAAAGGTAAAATTATTTTTATAACATTGTAATAAAATTTAATGTAATAATGTTTGAAATAATAATAATGTATTATTATTATTATTATTTCATACAAATGCCCCAAAGGGACATTGTCAAATTTGTTTCGTACCAGATTTAGCTCCCTGGACAGATTTGTCCCCAAGTAGCTCGATAAACCCACACACACACACACACACACACACAGACAGAGAAACAGTGTTTACTGTACAGCTGCTCCGCATCTCAGCCTGTGTGTATTTGTATGTGTGTGTGCTCTTTTCTTAACACTCTTGTTGTCTTTTTTGTCTGTTTTTCTATTTAATAATCTGAAGTTGTTCTCATTTATGGTCACTCTCCTCAGCCAATCCAAAAACATTCACGCCATGTAAAAAACAAAACAAAAAAAAACCATTCAATTTCCTGTCTTGTTTGCAGTGGATGTTAAATGTCTCCACAGAATTCTTGGCCGGTTGTTTATTTTCGAGACATTATTACTGTGATTATGTCTGTAGTGCTAGACATAATTTGTGACTTGTTAAGAACAGTGTGTCTGTATGAAACGCTGACCTGAATGTGTGCCAGTAAACATTCTCCTCTTCCAGTCCCTAGATTCACCTCTCGCCAGCTGTGCAGCTGTGTGTGTGTGTGTGTGTGTGTGTGTGTGGATGAAGCAGAACTCTATGGGATGTCATTACAGATTGTTGAAGATGTAGCCGTAAGCACAAGAGTGTCAGTTAGCTCAGTAGCAGCACACATATCCTCACACAAGCATCGACAGACACCTCATTAAGACCCATCAGAGACACAGCATGATTACCTGTGTGAATATGTGTTTATGTTTGCATTTTTCTAGATCTAAACAGGCTTAAGGGCAATGCATGAAAAGGTTAAACTGAAAAGAAGGATGTTATGCCGGCAGAAACAATGCCTGAAGGTTGTATGACTGAAATGTTGCATTAAAATATGATTACCAGTGTGCAGGAATTGTAGGATTGCAGGAATCAGTGGCCACATACACACTGTAGCGTTTCAACCACATTTAAATATGTGAGTGAATCTCCTAAATTACAGTCTTGTATGGAACAGAACTCAAAACTAGGGTGACTGACACAGTGGTAACCACAGCAGTGTTTTGCATCTCGTGCATTTGGTATTTGCTATATTTGACCTAAGCAATATTACAATGACCAAAGACTCATTATGTTCAGCGATTTTAACTAAACCACCGTCGACAGAGCCACTGTGTTTTATTTATGTTTGGAAAGTTGCTTTACAGAGTGTGCTCTTCAAGGGATGCCATGTCCACTTATTATAAATGATGCTTATTAAGCATATTTGTAGATTAGTAGAATAAGTTGACATGTACTTGCAAAGTTACTTATAGTTAGTAGAAGGACTAGAAAAAAAGTGTTAATGACATAAACATTTATATATTGCATTCCACAGAAGACAGTAAGTCACACAGCTCTGGAATGTCGTGAGTAAATGATCATTTTAATTTGGTCTTTTAGCTCTATCAACAACATATGTAGCATGCTGTCGATTACCATTTTCAACTCAACTCTCAGTATCTCAAAACAAACAAAAGCTGTATTGACAGATATGTGAATACAATGGACGTTGTATGATTATAGCCTACACTTTCTTGTAAGTGGATTTCTGTCAGCATGTTGTTTGTTTGGTTATACAAACTGAAGGACAGTTCAAAATTACTGTAAATTCTGAGGAAAATGCTGAAGAAAGCATACACAACATAAACCAAACAAATCACACAGTTAAACAAAGGGAGCCTTTAAAGTTGTCCAAATGAAGTTCTTAGCAATGTATATTACTAATCAAAAATTTAGTTTTGATATATTTACGGTAGGAAATTTACTAAATATCTTCATGGAACATGATCTTTACTTAATAAAAGAAAAATCGATAATTTTGACCCATACAATGTATTGTTGGCTATTGCTATAAATATACCCGTGTTACTTAAAGGGTTAGTTCACCCAAAAATGAAAATTACCCCATGATTTACTTACCCTCACAAATCCTCCAACATTTTTCTTT
Source organism: Sinocyclocheilus rhinocerous (assembly GCF_001515625.1). Taxonomy (NCBI): domain Eukaryota; kingdom Metazoa; phylum Chordata; class Actinopteri; order Cypriniformes; family Cyprinidae; genus Sinocyclocheilus; species Sinocyclocheilus rhinocerous. The sequence continues at coordinate 1,116,509 of NW_015625586.1, forward strand.
ACAAATCCTCATTTTGTACTACTAATTCGTGACCGGTGTTTTGTTTTGCTCTCTCCTCTGCGCTTCCACGTTCGTCACTTCTGCGTTCGTCACTTCCGCGTTCATCACCGCATTTACACTAAACCTACGTCATCCGCTGGACACCACTCTCTCGTGAATGCATGTATGACAGTTAGCGAAAGCTAGAGATTAATGTTTATAAAGTTGTAAATATGGATATTTTTCTTACACAAATGCATCGCGTCTCTTCAGAAGGCCTTTATTAACCCCCCAGAGCCGTGTGGACTTCTTTTATAATGGATTGGTTCAATTTTTTGGACTTCAAATTTTGGGCTACCATCCACTCCCATTATAAACCTGGGAAGAGTCAGGATGTTTTTTAATATAACTCCGATTGTATTCGTCTGAAAGAAGAATGTCATATACACCTAGGATGGCTTGAGGGTGAGTAAATCATGGGGGAATTTTCATTTTTTTGGTGAACTATCCCTTTAAGACTGGTTTTGTGGTCCAGGGTCACATTTAATGTATGTGGCCAATCTGGCCATACATTGGGAAATGCTTCAGTTTAGCATTTAAATACTTTGGTTCTATTTGTATTCAATTTCGTCTTAAGTTGTTCCACCAATTTACAGATTGAATCATTTTAGGTCACTTTGGTATGACAGTATCGGTCAATAAAATAGATGTAAATACACATATACTTTTTGCACACAAAGCTACTGGGTGCCTGTCTGTTGTCAAGAGAGCTTACTGACAACATTTCTAAACAGTGATAAAGTTCATAACCAGCTGAACTTTATTATCACACAGTCCACGCTGAAACAGACTCAGACCTTGGTATGAGAGCGCTTACAGTAAAATGAAGATTTACTCTCGACAGGGTTACAGTTTGACCCAGCACAACTCTACAGACCAACAACAACATCAGGAGAGGAAAACATTCCCATAGGAACTTAAAAATGGAGATGACAAGAAAAGAAATTCCCATAAAGGACTTTTATAGCAGGGTGGGGAAACATGCAGAGGCCTAGAGCGGGGGATTTATGGGTCACGCTTGCTGAGAAACCCCTGAAGTGTGTTTCAGGACGAGTGTGTCAGCAGTGGTGTAGCTTAACACCAAGTGTGCTAAAATCCACACTGACAGCACTGTCTAAACATGCATGCACAGCTTTGAACATATTACTTGAGTTCTGGCTAACTTGTTGGTCTGTTGCGTTATAGATGAGAAGCTTGAATCCACACAAAGCCATTTATATTAGAGATCTCACCCACAGATACAGTCCACAACTCAAGAGCAATATAACAGGATCATATTCTACTCTGTTTTCATAAATCCTGCATTGTCTATTGTGTATTGTTATATCAAAGCAGCGAGAGTTCTGCTTCCTGACTCTTTGTAGTTCAGACATCACATATTTGAGAAAATGTTGCTGAAACTACATTCTCTTGTGAGTCACTCCAGAGAACCAAATTCACAAGGGGTCAGCCAGGCCATGGGAGCGGTCAACAGCCAGGAGGGACAGGAATGAACCGTGTCCATGCATAGACGAGACTGGCACCAGGATTTGTTACAGTGGAACTTTTGCAATTGCAAAATTGATATCTGTTATCTATCCATGCAGACGCTTCAAAATGTACACTCCCAGACTGTCCAAATCAGTTTGACGCCACTAAAGAGCACAATGCTTGAGTCACAGTCACTGGCTATGTTTGGACTGGAATACTAGTATACTACCTTGTGCGTACTGCCTGATTTTATATGGATTTTAATATAGCCTAATAAGCCTATATATATATATAGAGAGAGAGAGAGAGAGAGAGAGAGAGAGTACATTGTCATTATATTTGACTGCATTACAAGCATGTTTATTTAAAGGGATAGTTCACCCAAAAATTAAAACCTGTATGAGTTTCTTTCTTATGTTGAACATAAAAGAAGATATTTTGAAGAATGCTGGTAATCAAACAGTTGATGGTCCCCATTGACTTCCGTATTTCTTTCCCTACTATAGAAGTCAATGGGGACCAACAACTGTTTGGTTATTCAAAATTCTTCAAATTATCTAACATAAGAAATAAACTTATACAGGTACGTTGATGGTCCCCATTGACTTCCGTATTTCTTTCCCTACTATAGAAGTCAATGGGGACCAACAACTGTTTGGTTCTTCAAAATTCTTTAAAATATCTTCTTTTGTGTTCAGAATAAGAAATAAACTTATACAGGTTTGGAACAACATGAGGGTGAGTTAATGATTCATGCACATTTGCACATTAAGGTTTCAATCCAAATATGTGTTTTGACAGTGTTAATTGATAATGAGTCAAAAGATAAAGCTTAAAAATCACATTGACATTACTTCTTGTTCATGTCAAGTGATATAGTATACAAGCATATGCCCTGTGGTATACTGCACCGTTTGGTAAAAGTAGGATTTTTCAAAAATAGGTAAATACAATTGTACTTACTATGTACAGTACAAACTGCAGAAATATTATGTGTAGTATGTAGCATGATATTCCGAGAAACTGTTTAATTTTGATGCCAAGCCGGATCTCACCTGATGTGTCCCACATGTTCAGCTCGATGCGGTGCTTGTCGATCTCAAAGCTGGCCGTGTAGTTCTCAAACACTGTGGGCACGTAATTCTGCAATCAAAAAATCATAATACTTAGTCCAGGGTCGCCGTGATTTTGCCAAGTAAGACATGTTCCTGGATCAACAGTTTTTGTTGATCCTGGATCAACATTATTGTCCAAAACATAGACCTAACCCTATCCCTAGCCCTAAACCTAACCCTACCAATAATTAAACTGTCGCGTCCGGTGTAGACACGGTGTTACAGTGCGCTGGTTATTATTACAATTTACAAATGATATATTTATATTTTTTTTCATTCTTTTCTTATTTAAAAAGTTGCCAAAAAAACTGGTCTAGTCTAATTTGAAACATTTATAATTGTATAATTTGCATATGGCCCTAACTTGTAAAACGCCTATAACTTTTATAGTTTTGCAGGGAAATGTTATATGAAAACGCGGTTAAAATAATACGTAAATGTGTTTTTTAATTAGCCTATATATTTTTTGAGACCATCTTAATTCGCACCCTGGTTCCTAGCAGTCTCACTTCAGCGTCTCGTGCAGTGAACGCCTCCGTGCCAAGTTAGAAACGCGAGGCTCCTGCTCATCTTTCTATCCATTTACACTCTAGTGTGACCAGTCCCTTAAGAGACAAGCATGCAGTTTATTGAACTCGAACTTAAATCACACAACTTTTAATGCAACCTACGTTCATTGGTTTAAAACAGTCATACTACTATTATTCTACTACTCTAACACACACACTGACTATTGTCATCATCACTCCGTTCATCATATTTAGTAACTTATTTCCTGCATGTTTTTTAACAGTACGATAGGTATTAATGATAAACAGCATGATGCGTTCACCTCTGGGTAGCTGTCCTTGGCGAACACATGCAGCAGCGCCGTCTTTCCACACTGAGTGTCACCGACCACCACGATCTTACAGCGGCTGCACTGTCCCTCCATCATCACCACTGTCAGCTCTGTCCTAGCGCTTAACGAGCACCATCCGCCGCCTGATAACGCTCCTTTATAACGCCGAATTAATGATTCAGAGCAGAGACAGTGAGAGTGCCTCTGAGTGGACAGAGTCCCCGCCCCTATCCGCCTGTCAGTCTCCGGTTCCCACGGTGACTCCACGCGCCGAGGCTGCACCCCTCTTGACTCAGTAGCCTTGATTTCTAATGACACGATACGGTTGTCTTGCCTTCCTACTGTGGTTTGGGCATGGTGTAAATTAAGCGACCCCCTCTGGCTCGTGTATGGAAATTGTTTTAACGATGTGATTTAACACGTCACTGAGTCGCCCATCCGGGGTTCACAAGGTCATGAAAAATATCAAGAAAATGTCATTAAATTAAAAGCCATGCGCTTGGAACATTAGTGCAATTTAATAAAATGTCAAAAAGACACACTTTCTATAGTGAATACGTTGTATTCTAAAATATTTAATTGGGAAGAGGTTTCATTGCTTGTGAGTGCAATCTCTATTAATTTATTTTAAATTAATATTTTACATTAAAAATGATATTTCTGTTTCTAAATATTAGTGTAAAAATGGTTTAATGTTTTGTGTTAGCTTCAGAGTATTGAGAAAGTTCAGGCGAGGTCACTTTATTAACCAGACTAGATTAGGAAAATTTGCAAACCGGAATCTCTTATAAGTGAAAAATGGTGATTTGTCAAAGAACAGCACGAGTCATCTGAAAACCTGTTTGTCTATCTTTGATTAATTTAATTGCTTTTTCAGCATATTTTGCCTTTTTTGGGTGATGAATTTAGCTTCCTAGAACCATAAAACTCAAGGAAAAAAATATATATTAAAAAAAGTAAATTGATAAAAATGTAGGGATGTGGTTTTATTTTGTGAGACATTGAACTGCTATATTTTTAGTTGATTTAACAATTTATGTTATTACTGAGAATAAGACTGTGCACATACATTTAAAAAAGTTCTGTTTTCTTTGGAATATTTATTTACATTTTTTCATTTTTTTTTCTTAAAATAATTGGAAAACCAGTAGACTATAATCAGAATCAGAATCAGAATTCTGGATTAAGTAATCAGGATTAAGTAAAATGGCGCCGACGCTGATGGCTGCCTCCGTGGTGTGCTCCGCAGTTGTTTTTATGTTTTTGTTAGTTTGTCCTGTCTTTAGTTATATCCCTGCAATCAGTTTCACCAGAGACGAATTGCTGGACATTAGGAAGTACACACCACCCGATATTTCACCGGTTTTTGATTATTCTGATGTTTTGCTGGACATTGTAGTCGGGGGAGCTGCAGCGCTGATCAAGCGCTTCAGGACGCGCAGACGGGGGAAGCGAGCCGGCGCGCTCGTGAAGCTCAGACAGCATTCTGTTACACTGTGGAAGCTTCTGTCACGAAAACAAATTCCTCGTATGTGTAAACATACCTGGCAATAAAGCTCATTCTGATTCTGATTTATACACCTTTTCTGTATACAGCTCCTTCTATGTTTAGATCTAATATTGTATCATTGTATTATTTTACTTTTTTAACAGCATGTTAAAAAAGTTGGTTCCATGGCTTTTAAACTTTCCAATTGTATTAATTAAAGGTAGAGTAAGTGATTTTTCAAAAACACTTTATAAAACTGATTCGGGCCGAATCGCAAAACAAACTTGTAGCCAATCAGCAATAAGGGGCGTGTCTACTCGTGATGTGGAGGAGAGAGCTTTCAGTGCATGGG
>NW_015625586.1:1121978-1131914 GCF_001515625.1 Sinocyclocheilus rhinocerous
CCTTTTGGGGTAGGGGCGTGTTTGTTTTGGTGATTTCAAATATCAACATTGGCTACCAGAAATCACTCACTCTGCCTTTAACATGAATGTTTCTGTCAAAGAAGATTTCAATGCAAGTTTGCATCTGCAATCATTTTTATTTTAATTGTTATTTTTTTCCCATTAATGTAATGCCGCCATCTGCTGGTAAATATCGGTGCTGCAGATTTTTCACTGTTGAAAAGTGTTGGTCTTCCGATTTATTACATGATCTGTTTTTTTATTTTTTTTTATTTGTTGAGTGGTGGACATGGGCTTACTTTGTGAATTTGGGTAGAATAACAAGAATAAGTATAGAATAACAAGTTGCTATTAAATCTGATCGAAGAGGGGGCGTCTGCGTTTGTTCAGTTTAGTTCACTGCAAGGTTTGTGCACGAATGCAATAATTTTACTTTATTTATTATGTTAATAATTTTTTTTAATCGTCATTGTGAGTTCTCAGCTTATTTCAATGGGCTATTATACTGTGTTTTAAGCTAGTGATGTGGTCAGCCACGCCCATTAAGCGCTGTCCCGCTTTTACCAGCAGGGGGAGACAAATACCACGAGACCGAGCACATGTGTCACGTTAGTACGTTACACGTTAGCCAGGCATTTTGTGTTGTTTTATTTAGCACCGAAAACCATATAATTATATTATTTTGTAGTCACAAGAAATTTTAGAAACTAGAAGAAATGGTCCATTACTAACCACAGGAGGTTACCGCATTCCTGCTGTCCGTGGATGTTTACTTTCACACAATGGGCTTATGACCTTCTGAACTGCGTAACTGTGCTCAAACTTTCTTTCAGCGTTATTTCTTGTAAAGTCTGTTTGGTTTGTTGTTTGTAAAAGGCAGTTGCACCTTGTGGCATGTAGCATCGGTTCCTGGTATGTGAGGGTTTCATTATGAAGCCCTGAAAACAAACAAGCATAAATAAATATGTTATTGAGTTTCCTACATGCAGATGTTGCATACATTTGTAGATAAACAAAAAATACCAAATACAAGAAGAAAGAAAGAAAGAGAAAAATGTTAATCCACTTAAATATGCTCTCATTACCATCTAGATTATTGTAATACTTCACTGTTTTGCACATAATCCCATGAAAAGTAACAACTTTGCATAATGTGATAAATAACATGGATGTTATATCAAAATCACAGGTTGAAATTTTATGTGAATGTATACTCTACATTTTACTGTGGTTCTTCACAATTTTGAGGGTTTTCTTTTGAGGAATGTTCATTTTAATGGTCCTCTGTTGTGACAATTTCTTTCATTTTTTTATATTTGTAGACATGATGGTACAGTATTATGTTAGGGTGTCATCATGAGTGGTTGCTAGGGCATTGCTATGCCGTTGTTAAGGTGTTTTAAGTGTTTCTACTGCATTTCTATGTGGTTGGATTTTTTGAGTGATTGTTAGGTGACTCCTTTTTGGATCTGAAGGAGCGTTTGGTCCCAGAAACAGTGATGTGTGACGTATAATAATCCCCTTCACAAGCGGATTATTTTTTAAAGGAATGGGTCACCCAAAAATTTAAATTTGCTTAAAGTTTACTCTCCTTCAGATGAGAATATTTGGTTCTTCACTGGAATTTTTTTTTAACATTTAGAATTACATCACTTGCTCACCAATGGATTCTCTGCAGTGAATGGGTGCCGTCAGAATGATAATGATAAAATGATAAAAGCTGATTTAAAAAAAAAAAACATCAGAAATTATGGATCTGTTTCCTACAAACACTCAGCTTTCTGCTTCACAAGATGCTAAAAGATGGACTGGAGTGCTGTGGATTACATCTGAATTATTGTGATGTTTTTATCAGCTGTTTGGACTCTCATTCTGACGGAACCCATTCACTGCAGAGGATCTGTTGATGGATGAACTATTCCTTTAACACACAGTATCATAGCATGTCACAAACTCCTGTCACCACTTAAAATGTCATGTCAATTTCCTATGCTTTTTTTCCCCCAGTCAGGCACTTAATATGTGAGTGTGCAGTGGACCTAGTTACACAAAGGACTGTCTCCCTAAATATATTCCTGTTGGACACACAGAAGCGTTTCTGCTGGGCTGTTGGTCATGTTCAGGGTCAGTGGAAGAGCAGTCAGTAGGTATCTTTTTAGTGTCTTAGCGTCTTATAAACAGTAGTGCCATCCTCTTTTTGTTGTGTATGTGAATCTGGCACAAGTCTGAGCAAGTTTAAACAAGTAGTCCACTTAATTTACAACTGAAGTGTACGTGTGTGCATGTACTTCGTGTCTCTGGATCTCAAGGGGCCAAGGAAAGCTAAATTTCATCCAGCACTCCAGCCTCATTCTCTCTGTCTTGCTTTGTGTGCAGAGCCTATCAGGCCCAGAATGCATCAGATGCACACAACCTAACCCACTTACAGCTTAACCAGACTGCTAAGGGAGCCTATTCACACTAAGGTTAACTATGGTCAGGATAACTCTCTCTTTCTCTATTCCCATACAGTCTTCTCCATATCAAATGCCCTTGTAAACTTTTATTACCCCTTATATGTCACCCAGGAAAGAGGTTAAGTTTGATGTTTTAATTACCGGAAGGTTACATCGAGAAAATGTTATTGCTCAGAGGTTGCACTTTCATAGCTCAGACCATTGTTGACACACAGCAAGTATAGAAGAAATTATGAATATATGAAGAGTTCAGATGCGAAAGCCTCTAAGTGCCGTCTGAAATTTTCTTCTAAAATGAGCATTTTTAATATTTTTAATATATTTTTATGTTCAGTTATTTTAGATTAATTGCATTGAAAAGGACCTATACATTGCCATTAGAATAAAATGACTGAACCTAAACTTAGGAGCCTGATAAAAATGCTCATTTTAGATGAAAATTTCAGACGACACTTAGAGGCTTTAAATCCGTGTATCATTCGATCATTCGTTTTTTTTTTTTTTAATATTGAAAGTAGATAAACGAGAAAACGGCTCCTTTTTCATTGTGCGAGCTGTCTCTTTAATACCGTGTGGTTTACATACACGTTTCTGCTGATTGGGCTGACATGTTGGACACACCCACCAAACAAGAGAAAACGCATCTCAAACCCCGTTGCACACCGTTTCCAGGAAACATGTCGTTCAAACCGGAAACCGTAGCAAAACTGTGCACACCTGATTGAGCTTGAACTTGCCCTAGTTCTTCTGCAGTATCACGCAGCAGAATAATAGTCCTCTGCTGCAGTTGTACAGATTAATAACCCATTTTATCAATGTCATATTTTTCTCATCAAACAGACTAATGAATAGCTCGACACAACTCGTACCGGGGCAGAGTCTAGACGGGTCTTTCTTCTGTGTAGACCAGCAGTTCTTAAAGTGATAGGGTCCGAGAAATAATTTGCTATAGCCTAAAACCTAAAGTATTTCCAGATCGTAAAGTCGCTTTTTTTATCATGATACATAGGCCTACTGTGATTTATTCCAAAGTGACTTATATGATGCATTTAACGCCACATAATCTAAATGAAGCCTCTTAAAAGACAAGTATTCCCTGTGGTTCATGTTTGTGGCATGCGCCGGAAAGATGCTCAAGGAGACCGAGACGCGCTAAAGCAGCGCATTCTGTTGTTCTCTTTATTTTTCAAAGGCATGACATTTAGTAGTTATTTTGAACATAACGTTACACAAATAAAAATATACATTTTACCATACGACTATAAATGACAGAGTATTAAGTTATTTCCCCTCGATGGTTATTCATTTTTCCACCCATGAACAAAAAACGAAAATTTAAGCTGAATTTTCGTTTTTCGTTTTTTAGAAAAAAACAAAAAAACGAAAAAGGAGCCGTTTTCTCATTTTTCTACTTTCAATATTAAATAAAAAAAACGAATGATCGAATGATACACGGATTGCTTTAGCATTTAGAATTTAGGATTTTATGATTACAACACAGTTATTTTGCATAGATATTGATAAAATAAGAAAAATTATAATAATAATTATATTTAGGATTGAATCACCATTATTTGCAAAGATAAATATTGACAAAATAAGCATAATGAAATAAAATTATATTGATAATTTATGATTACATTTAGAATTAAAACAATAATTTTGCATAGATGTATAGATATTGATAAAATAAGCATAATTAAAATTATAATCATAATTTGTGATTATATTTATAATTGAAACAATTATTTTGCATAGATAGATATTGTTAAAATAAGCATAATTAAAATTATAATAATAGATGACAATTATATGTATGATTAATAATTATTTTGTCTAGATAGTGTTAAAATAAGCATAATAAATTAATAATCATAAATTATGATTATATTTATGATTAATTATTTTGCATTGATAGATAAATTCTAATAAATAAAATAAGCATAATTAAAATTATAATTTATTATTACATTTATGATTAAAACAATTATATTTATGATTAAAATGTAGACCGATATTGATAATAAGCATAATTTATAAAAACAAAATGAATGAAATCCAGTATGAGACATCCATTTACTAGTTGTTTATAATTTTACTGCTTGAGGCAAGTGACTTTCATATCATTTGGCAAGCAGGGTTTGCCTGCCAGCAGGACTTTGCCCGACTCTTTAGCCATTAGAGGATTTATATCACCATTGGCGGGTACGGCAAGACTGGCACACAAATACCAGACATTATTTGCAAAGATTTAGGACCAGAGCTCAAGCAGCTAAGCCGCAGTTAGCAAGACATTGGTTGTTTTCCAAGATCACTAGTTTTCAGATTTCTAAAGAAATGTATTTTTTGTCAGCATTTCTAGAATGCCGGTGACGTGATAAAAGGAAATAGAATTCCACTTATTTAGTCTTTTTCCTATAGCGTGATCTGCATAGTTTCTCAACTCATTCAGCCCCGTGACCCACAGTTCACTTCCTGTTTCTCTTAAAGCACTTCCTGTTTCTCTTAAAGCACTTCCTTTGCGCTTGTAGATGAGTCAGAGTGCAGTTTCAGTGACCTTTACTATTGCAGTGTTTGGCTGTATGTATGTTTGTGTGAGTGTGATGGGGTGTGGAGGCTGATTTAGAGTGAAAAAGCATGCCTGCTTTGGCCGGAGTTGTTCCTAGAACGATTATTTTCTGTCAGAGCACTCACAAACACCTTCAAGTGTTAACAATGGTTTGTGAAGTTACTGTGATTTCCAGATCGGTCTTGGAGAATAGAAGGAATAAATAGACATTTCCTCTTGGCCTTCTGGTTGCACACAAACATGTTCATAAGCACGCCTCCACAGCCACGCAAAGGACGTACACGCCTCTACACACATGCTCGCAGATGCACACATCCGTTCTGCTACATTCATGCAACAAAAACAACACTTGAAAGTTAGACAGTGTAGCTGCTATCAGCTGTGCACATGCACACCTCATTTTTTTTTACACAAATAGCACCCAAGCATTGTGCACCATTTTGATTTAATAGGAAAGCATATTTTTTTCTCTCCTCACAATGACAGAAATATGAATATGTGACCCCCCCCCCAAAAAAAAAATTCTAAGGATTTCATTGGTCAATCACAGTGCTGATTGCCTACACAACACTGAAACAAATACTAACCCCTAACGAAAAGATAACCACACTGTTTGACACAATCTGATCTGATTTGTTGGCAGGTGATTGAGTTAGCCAATAAAAATCTTTAATGGTTTGGGAATTTTTTTGGGGGAGGAATATTGGGTTTGCACTGGTGGTTTGAGGGGAAAAAAAGCATGCAATGTGAATACATCAAGACCTAAGTACCATATTTACATTTTTAAAAACTGTCTTAAGATTTTAATTGTAATGTTGTGTCGTGTATTGTCTTAAAATATAATAAAATATGATTATACACTTTGACTTCACTTTGAGCTCCATGTACATAAATTGTTCCAGTCCATGTGTAGCTTGGCGACATAAAAATCAAATGCTTTGGCTTCTCTTGGAACTATATTTACATTGCCAGAGAAGAAATAAACCAACTAACTGAACAAAATGTTGTATGAAATTTAGATTACTCTATATTCACTTATCCAGCCTCCTGTCTGCGGCCGAATCACAGAACTCTTGCTTGTGTGATTTTGCTTATTATTTTGCTTATGTTTATTTATTAATTTTATTTTAATGTAAAAACTAAATCAGCTCTTGTTGTCTGAAGTGACATAAGGGGATGGAAGATTTTTAAAAATTATTTTGTTACCTAATTTATTTTGTTTAATTTTTGATTTATTGATAGATCTTTACAACAAAATATATTCATTTCTAAAGCTTAATTAAAAGCAACAAATCACTTTACTACTAAAATATTACGACGCATAGATTAAAAAACTGCTTCTGCTTATATAATACTGGTTGCATTTCAGCGGCACACATTCCTAAAGAAGAAAAAGATTAATTTGTGAAAGTGTATTTAACACTCAGCCAGAATTCCTCTCATTCTCTCGTGTGAATTTCAGCTGAGTATAGTAAAAACAGCTTTACTGCATTTACTAAATTGAAGTCAGCACAGCTGCCTGTCAGCACACAAACTCCCTCATTGGACTCTTCAATCCATTATTCTCTCCCCCCACCCTTAAATCCATTTCTCCGGGCTTTGCAGCTCGCCACGCCTCGCCTCGTTTTTTCTCAATAGTTGTCAGAGCTTCGGGTCACTCGCTAGTCGTCGTGAGGCATCTTCCACTCCCTTTCTTTCTCTCTCTCTGTCTCCCTGTCCTCCACCTTCTCAGGCTCCAGCATCCTTTTTGCAAAGGCAGAGAAAACCGTGGACCGCGAAGCAGCTCGTATACTCGAGGTCGTCTGAGCTCTGCATTATCCGAGGCAGGAAAACAAACGCAAGTCTTTTCTCCTCAAAAGTTCTCGACTCAAACTCCGACCATGTCCGGCGAAGACGCACCTGCCCAGCAGCAAAACGCCGAGGAGCAGAAGCAGCAGCAGCAGCAGCAAGAAACCAAGACGCCCGCCGAGTCCCCAAAAACCGAGAGCAAACCAGACCCACCGCCCAGCGGCGCCTCCACCGAGGCCGCCGCCGCCGACACCGACACCCCAGCGCCCGCAGAGGAGAAAGCCCCAGAGGAAGACACGTTCAGCTACCGGGCTCTGGTGCTCACCGGCTACGGCGGCTATGATAAGGTGAAACTCCAAGTAAAGAAGGGGAAGCCAGCTCTCAAGAGCGGCGAGGTGATGGTGCGCGTAAAAATGTGCGGGCTGAACTTCGCAGATCTGATGGCAAGACAGGGACTGTACGACCGGCTCCCGTCCCCGCCGGTAACCCCGGGCATGGAGTGCTCCGGGATCATCGAGGCTGTCGGTGAAGACGTGACTGACAGAAAAGTGAGTAAACTCATCGCTTAGTTTATCTATACAGCCATTTATTCATTAACGGTGTTCATTTTATTGCACATTTAACGCGTTTGTTGTTATGGAAATGTTTCCACAATGTTTACAGTTCATACTCTGTGCAAAAATAATGTCAGTCATTCAAAGAGACAACTCGTTCTCAAACTCCTGTCACATTCACTCGCCACCGGAGACAAAAGAGGAGCGGGAGGGGCACCGATAGCCTCATTTCAGAACCACCGGAGCTCTTGTCGCGCTGACCCGAGCAATGGAACGCTAAACGTTCACGGGAGAGCGAGCTTTGCTTGTGTACGCGGCGAGTTGAAAGTAACAAACAGCCCGATGATACTTTTTGTACACAGTTATGCAAACACAGCGTTCACAGCTTCCTATAATGGAAGCGTTGAGTTTATCGCGTCTCTGTGTGGATGAACCACCGCCCCTCTTTCTCTCAGCGCACGCGAAAAGTCGCACCTGAGACGCGCCGCATCCGCGCACGTGCGCGTTTAATTCTAGACGTTCTAAAAAGTAGCGAAATTATGCTCTCGACCGGTGTTAATGCACTTTTAGCAATCTGTGCGAGCGATAGCGGTGTCAAGTGGGCGCGTGAAAAAAAAGGGCGAGGCGCAGGGGGGAAAATGCTAATCGCACGCGCCCTTTGTCATCTGCCTCGGGCATTGTGACACCGACATACACTCTGACATCATTCATCATTCCTGCCAGATTTTTTCTCTCTCTTCGTTTTGGCCTCTTTAAACAATAATTAAATTTTTTCTTCCTTTTATATAAACATCAACGCCTGTTTCTGTAGGCATAGCGCCAATGCAATACAATTTCTTATTATTACCATATTTGATACAGTTGGCCGGCGGATATCTATGCGATTAAATAAAATAAATAAATCTAATTCTCGGGTTACTTTTTCAGCTCCATAGAAAACGGCGGAGTCTAGTATGACGTGGCCTAATTGACTTTCTATGTGCTCCATAAGAACAAATCGATGAGTCATGCCTGGTGGTAGCTGCGCTGGTCTCCATGGCAACGTATCATGGCAACGCCATGCACCGGCTCTCTGTGTGAGAGTTGGTTGAAAGGATTTGATGTTTGTATTACCGAGAATAAACACGCTTAATGAGAAGCAGGCAAGGTAAGATGTTGAAGAATTGTGTGAAATGCAGATTAAAGCCTGAGCGTGTGTTAACACCAAAGAGGGAGCGAGCACTAGGCGTTGGCTGGTGGGTGATGCAGAGGAGGAAGATAATTGTCCAGCCCTTCCTCAGCCTCGTCTGTCACCGATATTGAATTTAAAAGGTCACCGGTCTCTCTCTCTCTCTCTCTCTCTCTCTGTATTACCATGTCAGCAAGCAAACAATTGCTTCTTCTCACATTGGGAGACCTGATAGTGCTTGGCAAAGCTGACATTGTTTGGTGAGCATGTGAGGTGAGGAATCTGCTGACTGTGGCGTCCGGAAAATGACTCTTTCTTGGAGGAAGAGATGGAGACGCTGTCTCTGCGCACACCGCTGTAGAGGTGGACACTAAGGCTGTGACATCCTCTCACATGACCCGACAGATGTTACTCTGAAACTGCTCTCTTGTGCCCACTCTCTGTCTATATTAGCATTTTTGTCATGAATAATTCATGTAACTTGTTGCTTGTGCACACACACAATATTTATCAGAGTTCTGCTGCGAGGATCAGATGCATCTGTTCACAATTAACTTCCTCTGGACCACATTGTCAGCCACACAATTTTCTCTCTCTCTCTCTCTCTCTCTCTCCCCCTCTCCCTCTCCCTCTCTCCCTCCCTCTGTGTCTGTGTGTGTCTCTGTCTCTCTCCCCATGTCATTGGTTTGGTCGATGAATATAAAAGCCTGTTTTTATTACATTAATAATATGCCAAGACACCCACTGTGGGAAAAATAAACGGTCATAATATTTGGCATGGGAGACGGACAACATAATATCCAAATCCATATTCAGTCTGCGAGCTCAAATTTAGCACGCTTTCTCCCCGATGTGTTCCCAATGCTAATTCTGTGTGGCCATCTTGCCCGGCGCGGCGGGAGTTCATTTGTGTGAAATGGTGGATGTTGATGTGGCATCACACAGGGGGTCAGCCCTCCGCTTAGACGTGCGCTTCAACCGTCCTCCTGCATTTAGGTGTTTTCTGTGTATTCATACAAATGCTACATCTAAATACATATGATCGTGAGGAGAATAAACAGTCTGATTTATTTTTTCTTGTGTCTTTATACTCATTTTCACTCCAATCTCCTGGATTTTTCAGTCTTTTAACGGCTCTCATTTGAAACTGTGGTCTTCATATCAAACCCTCTCCATTTTAAATGCTTTTTAGGCTGTTTTAGTACATTTCCCACACCTAAGCATTCCCTACCCCCTTTTAGTCCCGTTTCATTTCATATTCCTCCATCTTCAATCTGTTTTCTGTCTTTTAGTCTTTTATTGAGCTACAAGGAGACCACATTTGCTTTAGATAACCTTAAGATGACTTAAATTGATTCTTGAGTAATGGGTCAAAACAGGCTGAAAGAAAGAAAGAAAGAA
>NW_015625586.1:1132373-1139607 GCF_001515625.1 Sinocyclocheilus rhinocerous
CCCTCTCTCTCTCTCTCCCTCTCCCTCTCCCTCCCTCTCTCCCTCCCTCTGTGTCTGTGTGTGTGTGTGTGATTTGACAGGTCGATGATAAACAGCGATGCAGTGAATATCAGTAAGTGAACAGCAGGGACACGAGCCTCTATAGCTGAATCTGATGTTGCTGTGTAACATTTCTGATCGAGAAACCGTTTTAACCATAAGGTTTTTGACATGGAAACCTGACGTGGTTTCAACTACTCTCATTTAAGAGCAGTTTAACGGCGCCATAAAGGAAGAGTTGTGGGTTTATGAGTTGTAGGCTGAGATTTGTTCAGTTAGCGGTACTATAAGAGCGATCAACATGTTAGAGCTGCATCAATGTGGAAAAATAATAAAAACATTTACTGAACCGTAATGTCACAATACAACAAGAGAGGTACCGGTGTTTCACGATGTGCAGAGAGTGGTTACAGAAGTGGAAACAGTACTGGTGCTGTGATGGAAGTATGACCTAATTTAACAATTGTAGGGTATAAACAACGCGGGTGAGAATAAAATGACTCTCTAAGCCCAGTTTTATTAGGTGCAACATAAAAACAAGCAATAATAAATGGATGAAGTTGACAAGTCAAACTGCGACTGCAGTTACCTCACTGTGCATTTTAAGTATTTTAACTTTTTAACATTATTTAACTGTTTTTTAAAAACATTTAATACTTTTATAGTTTTAAAAGTAGGGCTGAACGATTTTGGAAAATAATCTGCGAATTAATTTTTATTTTTTTATTTATTATTTTTATTTTTTTACCAATATTGCGATTTGCTATTTAATATGCAATTATTTTTTAAAGCTCTTTATGTTCTGTATTATTCAACAAAGACAAGCTATAAATCATTGTATAGTATGACCAACACACTATTAGATAGATTAAACATAAATGTTTTTTTCTGTAGGCCAGGCCTATGTTACGATGAAATTAGGTGATGCATGAATTGATATGAATGACATTTTTCGTACCGACACAAAGTTAAAATTATTTGCAACTGTCGCTTTGTCGCGTCCAGTGTAGAGCTGTTGCGGCGCGACGCGATATAAAAATGGCTTTTATATTTGTACATGGAAAAAAATAAAAGTTCCAAAAAAAGTACCTATTATTTCTGAGTAAAAGATGTTAACATTGCTGCTGAATGGCAAGTTGGTAAAACATTTTTTTTTGCAATTTATAGGAATTTATTAACGGAAAAATGCGTAATATGTATGTAATATTAATATATAATGGGGACATTATATATCTTAAAGGGGTCATATGATGTTGTTAAAAAGGACATTATTTTGTGACTGGTCACCATTTTTTCATTTTGTTGCCTTTTCTAGTTCATAGGGTTAGGGTTAGGGATCTCTGCAGGTCCAGAAAAAAAAACGGAAAAAAAAAAACACTGAATGAGGGGAAAAAGTATAAATATCCCATGTAATCTCTCAATTAATGTTAGGTCATTAAGCTGCATGAATAGTAATTATAAAATTATTGTGCTATTTAAACATAGTTATTTAAAATAACTTTAGGGAGAGTAAAGCATGTTCACATCACAAGACATGTCAATAAAATAATAACTTTTTCCCCATATGTTTTACTGTTTGCAAAATAACAATTCTTTACAACGCTTGGTGGATACCAGTTAACATGCAAGTGAAAAATAAGCTTTTTTCATATTAATTAATATTAAAATAATCATTAGATAATCAATAATCAGAATATTTAAATAATTAGTTAAAATATAGCTAAAATAAAGCAGAAATATTTAGTAATTAGTTCCTCCATAATTAGTTGCTGTTTCATAGATGCTTCCAATTTAAAGCAGCAGTGAATTTCTGCATGGACTGCACCCCACCTGGAGCATACAGGGTTTAAGCGTCTTGCTCAAAGGCACAGTGGTGATAAAACAGGATTGTGATCTCAATATCTCTCTGCCCCACGTGGGATTTTGAGCCGCCGTCCTTTGTGTTAGCAGCCCAGAGCCTCAACCGCAGGGCTACTGCTGCCAGATACAAAACAAACAGATAAAATAGACAAAATCAGTGCTGGGAGACAGCAAAGCTTTATGGAGCAGAATTCCGCTCATTTCCACAGCAACAAGATTAGAAGTTCACCGACAGATGTATTGCATGAGCAAAATGCATTAGAGAGAGCCACTTTACCCTTCAAAGTCTGTGTGTGTGTGAGCATGTGTGTTTAAGTGTGTACGTGCATGCATACAGGACAGGAAGAGACTGGAGAGACATGGGAGAGGATCACAGCCAGTGACAGACATCTCACAAGACCTTCAGCTGGCCTTGATCTTTGCAATCTCCGCTGAAAAGTGTGTTTGTTCAGCGCAAGCACAGAATACAAAGTATGATGATGAGTTAGTGACACAAGTGTGACTGTTTTGCAAGTCTGACGAAGAAAGAGAGAGAGAAAAAAAGGAAGGGGAAGAGGGCAGATTTCCCCGTATGGTGAGTCATGATCGCAGTTCCTGGCTGAGACTTATTGTCCATTGATCTGAGATGTGCAGAAAGTCCAATTAAAGGAGAAAGAAGAAGAGGAATGGCAGAAAGCAATACTGAGACGTGGAAGATGAGAAGAGAGAGAGACAGGAAAGACTGCAAACCGTGAGGAGAGATGAACTGGGGTACAGACGTATCGGCTTGGGAGTAGTCCTGCTCTCTAATTGGACTGTATAGACAAACATACCCATGCGTCCCTTGGGCCGATTAGACTGTGTGTCTTCCTGTCTGTGAGGGAAGCACTGGGTATATTAGTGTTTGCATTTTGCTTTTGAGAAAAGCTTGTGTGTGTGTGTGTGTGTGTGGTTTCTGAAGCTCTGTTGAGCATTTGTGCCAAGTTTGTGTGTCCTCAGATAGAGAAATGAAGAGATGGTTTTCCGGTTGTGTGTGTGTGTTGTTGTCTTCTCTCAAGCTCATTGAGGCTGAAGGATCTGCCTGCCCCCCGATGAGAGGAACTGATCTTTAGAAATAAAGAAAGACGGAGGTAGAGGGGGAGATGAGAGATGTAAAGGAGTGATAGACGGAGAAAGAGTGGTGGAGGAAGTGGGATGTTTGTGATGCTAGTGACTGAGAAAATGCACAAGTGGAGGACGGGACATAAGTGTTGAGTGTTTTTGTGCATGTTACAAAGGTCGGACCAGTCAGTGTCACTGCTTTTATGAAGTTTGTAAACAGCTTAAAGGTGAAGTGTGCCGTTTGTTTGCGCCAGCGACACCAAACAGAATGGCAATCTGTTTTTTTTTTTAGCAGCTTGACTGGGTTGGATATAACAACACTGGCTCAACCATTGATTTGAAAACATGGACCATTAGTGGTGCAAATATTAGACTGTGCAATTCCTTTAGAGGTTTATTAGTGGTACCTCCTATTGCTCATACTGTATTTAAAGGGATAGTTCATCCAAAAATGAAAATAGTCATTTACTCAGCTTCATGTAATTCCAAACCTGTCATTTTCTTCTGTGGAACACAAAGATATTTTGAAGAATGTTTTAACTATTTTTGCCAATACGGTGAAAGGCAATGGGGTCCAAAATAATACTGGAGTAAAAGTTGGACTAAAGAAATTGACAATAAAATGCATGTAAATGCATTAGTCCAGTTAAAATGGTACTGGTCAGGATTTTGTGAAGTCAGACTAACAGACCTATATAACATAATTGTAGCTTGGATTTGTCCGACAATGGTACACCTTAAAATTGCGATGTAATGAAATTAGCATCAGACCTTTTCTTCTGAATTGTAACGTACATCCGAAAGAAACAGCTTATTGAAAAAGAAAAAAAAAAATAGGGTGGGGATTTGGTTCTATCCATCGGTTGTTGATTGGATGGAGGCCGGTCTGAACGCTTGTGTTTGATTGTAAGAAAGGGACGGGGTTTAAAATACCTGAATGATTGGAGAAGTCCAGCATACTCAACCAGAAAGAAATCTATCCTTTCACTGGGAGGTCAAGTTTTGAAAGTCAATTTTGATTTAAAAATCACAAGCTCAATAAAAAAAAAAAAAGCAACAAGCATGGATGATTCGCTCACAGTAGCATGCAGGAAATAGTGAATTTCCATTTCACAAAATATTTGATTATGCATTGTCATGTATAGGCTCGATTATGCAACAAACCACTGTAGCTCAATTTCAAATGCACAAACTCACTAATTGTGGTTCAGATTTATGTGTTACAAATGTGTGTGTGTGTGTGTGTGTTTGCATTCCTTGTATCTCTTCATTCCAAAGGAAGTAGTGGAAGTCTGCTCAATGAGTTTTCCTGTATCTGTGTGTGTGTGTGTGTGTGTGTGTGTGTGTAAGGTAATTAAAGGATTTTCAGTTACAACTGATATTATCAAACAACTCTAAATGGAGCATATTTATCTGCTCCAAGATAAAGATTAACAAAACAGTCCAGCTGGCCTACAGTACAGGTTCAAATATTTCGTTGCGGTATGCTGTCTTGAAGGGTAATGACAACAAAACATACACAAGAGATCCCCCAGATCTGTGCAGTTGGGCAATTGTCTTGCCAAAAAAACTTTTTTTTTTTTTTTAACTCCAACGCTACGCAGAACAGCAAATGAACAAATAACTATACAGATCCGCTGAGCATTATCACATCTTCTCGAATACACTCTTAATGTTTATTGATGTATATTCAACATTGTTGCAGCGCTGCTATAGTGACTGTGGCACGAAACACTGAAAGGCATATTGTTGCTGAAACATTCCAGGGCTGTTGTCCAAACGTTCTTTGAATGTTTCTCTGTTTTCTTGTCTGTAGGTGGGTGATAAGGTTCTGGTTCTGAACCGGAGCGGTATGTGGCAGGAAGTAGTAGTGGTGGCGACCACACACACCTTCCTGATACCAGAGGGCATGAGCTTTGAGGAGGCGGCGGCACTTCCTGTCAATTACATCACTGCCTACTTGATGCTCTTCGACTTTGGGCACCTGCGTCCGAACCAGAGCGTGCTCATCCATATGGCTGCAGGTAAGTGTGTGTGTGTGCACTGTGGAGATTATGCAAATGTATAACAGGCTTCATAACAGGGATTACATGCAGCCTAATGTAGTTATATTTTCATGAGCTGCAGCACAATGGACACATCCATCATGTGCAGGTGTGTGTAAGTGTTTGTGTATATACGGTTCTTGCAGCTGGCTAAAAGGGAGCCCTGGGGCTTTTTACTGTGGCGAGGGAGTACAGCAGTGGTTTACATTTACTTATGCGCTCCCATCGTCATTCGTGAGAGTGGATCAGTGAGTCCCTTGTGGCAATTAACTATTTCCAAGTGTCGTCCCTAAGGGATTTCTTGCTCTCTCTCTGCAGGTGTACGCATGTGTGTGGGTGTGTTGGGAAACCATGCTCTCTAAATAATGAACTTTGGGATGCACTGTAAGTGCAGGTGCAGGATTGAATAGTTTATTATTTCTCGGAGGATATTCCTGTAGGTGTCAAACAAATCTCTTGTCAATAAATTCATATGAGCGAGTCCCTTGGCAGCTGTTTAGTTTATAAACGTTTAGGCAATGTGAAGACTGTGCTCTGGCTGTATTAAAAAACAGTGACCGATTTTGGACAGATTTACACAATTATTCATTTAATTATGCAACATTTAAAGTGATTAAGGGTTTTCTACTCTGAATAGAATGGCGTGTGTGTGGTTGTTAGAATGTGTGTGTATTGATGTATCTGTGAGTGCGTTGCGGTGTTGGGTTTTTAAGTGTGCATTTTTATTCATGAGGTCCTTTTTTAGTTATATTTAATAACCAAAGTGAGGGAAAACACAGTTTTCAGGCTAATGAACATTTTTGTGGTATCAATATGAAAAAAAAAAACATATGTTTTAAAAGTGATATGACATCTGCCTCTGCGAGAAAATTAGAGATGCACCGATCGATCGGCCAGGGATCGGAATCGGCCGATTTTCCTCATGATCGGCCCGGATCGGTGACCGGCCGGTCAGTCTCACTTCTTTCCGATTCCGAGCCGATCTGTTTTGTTATCAGCGGCACAGGTATTAACGTCAGCTGGTATTAAGACCCCTTCTCTCTCACACACGTCTCATTCGCTCCGGTTAAATAGTGCTTGTATTGTGCATTATTTTAGTCATTCCCGCAGGTTTCGCGCTTACACCAAAAGCGCGCACCACCACTGATCTATATTAGTGGAGCGCACAATCCGCGCTCAGTTTCAAACAGCTTGTGAGCCACAAATACCAAAAGAAAAGTAGATTTTTGTTTGTATATGCTGTCAATTATAGTTTTTATTAAGAAAATAGAAATCGGCAAAAATCGGTATCGGCAGATCACACTAACAAAAAAATCGGAAATCGGAATCGGCCAAGAAAATTGCAGTCGGTGCATCTCTAGAGAAAATGTTGGGGAAGATAGTGAAATAGCTGGAATCAGACTGAGGGGAGTAGCTAAATACATCAAAATTGCTGATAAAATCTAATTTTGAACAAACTGCTCTGGTATGGTACGCCCTCCACATACTCAAGAAATACCAGCATTTAAAATGCCAACATCATAATGAAAAGTAGGCCTAACACACAGCCGTTTCCTGCCTGACAGCACTGCTTAGAAACCATACAATACAGCCAATACAAATTCATCCAATTCAAGTTTTTTAAAAATGAAAAATGACAAGCATTGTTCATAATTGAATTATTTTATGTCTAAGTATTTGTTTGGTATTGTTTAAACAAGCTAAAGAGATTCATTGTAAGACAACTGTTAAAGGGGTCATATGATGTTGCTAAAAAGAACATTATTTTGTGTATTTGGTGTAATGAAATGTGTTTATGCGGTTTAAGGTTCAAAAAACACATTATTTTCCACATACTGTACATTATTGTTTCTCCTCTATGCCCCGCCTTTCTGAAACGCGTCGATTTTTACAAAGCTCATCGGTCTGAAAAGCAAGGTGTGCTGTGATTGGCCAGCTATCCAGTGCGTTATGATTGGCCGAATACCTCAAGCGTGTGACGGAAATGTTACGCCCCTTACCATACTGTGATGATGCCCTGTCGGGCCGGAGCAACGATTCAAAAACATGAAGCCCCATTATAAACGAGGCATTCGTTGCATCCAGTGGGGACATAATTATGGATTATAATGACTTATACTGTCTTTTTACGCGTTAACATGAAACCATGTCTGCATTTGTGATCGGAGATCTGCATTTGTGCAAGCGCTACTCTAAACTGCTCAAAACTC
>NW_015625586.1:1139629-1143339 GCF_001515625.1 Sinocyclocheilus rhinocerous
AGCCGTTTTAGGTAGGCGTGGTTTACTCTTAACTTTTATAAAGAATTTCTCTTTGGATTTGAGACTTTAGTCTTTGCAACTTTACAGATCTTCTTTATGCACCAAGAGCTTGTAACACTCCAAAGAGAAAGGAGAAATTGAAATCGCATCATATGACCCCTTTAAAGGAGCCTCCTAAGCCCTGAAAGGGACTTTCAATACTATAAGCCAGTTTTTACAAAGCCATTTTTTTTCAATTTCAAAGTGATGAAATAACCTGGTGGAGGTATTGCAGTGTTTTGTATGCAGCACTTTTACATTAGCTGATTAACTTCTCCTGAGAAGTGCCTGGAGGACTTCTGTTTAACTGCACGGGCATATCATTTAAAAAGCACATGAGATGGTTTCCGTGTTTCATTGGTTTCTGTGCACTCGTAGTGAACAAGTGTTACTCTTGGCTTGTTAGTGGTATGTGTTTGTATAATCATTGATATCTTGAAATACTCATCCAATATTTGGATGAGTATAAAACAATGAGCACGAAAAAAAAAAAAACCGCAAACAGTGCGTATTTGTGTAAATCTTACATAAAACCATTCTTGAATGAATTGCAGCATTCAATTTAGTAGGACAATTTACGTAATAATGGATTTACAAATTATATACACAGGAATCAATTCTGCTTGTGTTTCATGAATGAGGCCAACGAACGGACTGAAATATTCTCATGTTCCCTCTCTGGGGTCTGATATGTGTCTGATATCCCCTGTGAATGCTTATGGACATATGCATCACAGTGTGGGTGTGGATGAAGCTTTGGCTCGGGCTGGAAGGAAACGCTCTCGTCCAACTGGAGTGTTGTAGAAACCAGAATTCTCAAACAATCTCGAAAACGTCTCCTTGAACCGCCACCACACCCTAAAAGAGGGAATGTTTAAAGACAACTTGGTAGTAGTCACAAATATTTCCAGAGAAATCAAACCAAAACCCCCATAATAAATTGAGGTCTCTGGTCTGTCATTCCTGGAGTGGGGGCGTCAATCACAGATGAGTAGTCTGTAGTTATGTAGCACATCGTGTTTCTCGTAATTATAACCATCAGCCTTTGTTTCAGCTTGTTCTTGAGATTGTTTGTGTGTGTGTGTATGCTCAGGAAGCTCTTGGTATCTCAGTGCACAGGATGTTTTTTGAATTCGCTGTAAAAATGGAAATGTGTTTCACTGAGAGTGAGGAATGGCACTGCACCTTCATATGGAGCATGATGCATGATTTTAGGCAAATATTGATGTATTTTCTTCAAAGGATTTAGTTATTAGTTGATGCTTGTCACTCTTTTCCATTCAGCAACAGTGCAAGGGAACTGAAGCTGTCTGCATGAAAGTATCTGATCACAAACAGACATTGATAAATACAGGTGTAAACACGGACCAAAATGTTTTGACTGGATCAAAGGTATTTGAAAGTGCGTATGACTACAGTGCATTTGTAGTGTAAACGCTTAAAGAGTGAAGAACCGCCTACTTGTTATAATAGTTTGTTGTATCTGGAAAGCCTTAAAGGAAAGCCATGGATGTCAATGGGCGCTTCGCTTGTAAAATAAAACAAACATTACAGTCGAACCAAAAACAGCATTCCAGGATTACAACATCCAGGAAGAGCAGTCGCCATTTCTAATGATCTTTTACTGTCCCCTTCCCCTGTAATTTTTTAAAAGATTAGTTCATCCAAAAATGAATTCTGTCATTTATTCACTCATTCACCTCATGTCATTTCAGACTATGGTTTCTTGTATGGAACACAGCAAAAAGATATTTTGAAGAATGTTCACTCTGCTCTTTTCCATACAGTGTCCTTTGTCAAAGTCATACAGTCTACTTTGACTGACAAAGTATGACTTCTAAAGTCATGCAATAGCTTTTTGTGAGGAAAAATGATACAACCACTGAAATTGAATTAGCTTTTATTTTTATATTTTCAGTTTTCATTTACATTTTAGATTATGATTTAATAATTTTATGTTTTGTCATTTTTATTTTTTATTTATTTTGTTCGTTTCATTGAATTTGTTTATGCATTTTATCTAATATAACAGATGTAGTTTTAGTTCACAGTGACAACACTGCACAGCTGTCAAGTTTTATTTGCACTTTTACATTTTAAACTTGAGTCGCAATTGACACTTTCATTTTTCTGTGAAATTTTCCTTTACCTCATAGATTACATTACATCTCTAGCCTTCCAGTTTGTTAGCATAAGCTCACTCCCCTATAAGGTTGGACATGTGGAAATGTGATATAGTAGCTTACTGCTGATTTTATAAACAGCCAGATCAAATCAGAGCAGAGTACAGCCTCTTCATTGTGACAGCACCTCATGCCAAATACTACACTATTATCTGTCTGATTGGTGTGTGACTCACTTAAATTCGACTGACCAGTCACTAGCTGTGTTATTTGGTTTGCTGGACCTTTGCCTTTAGTGCTGATTTGAGATCTGTTTTGAAGAACTCAACAGTAAGAATCCGATACAAAAAGCTGTTTATAGATGAGCACAAATTTACAGCCTCCACTTTGAATCCTGTCAAACAACTCGCAGTGAAACAAGTCTCTCTCTCTGTGTCCTCTATTTGCACTGAGGGTGTGGGCTGAGTGCTCGTATGTTGGGAATCTGCAGAATTCCTCAGTGTTTTGGGGGAAAATTCCCTCTCGCTCGAGGAGGGTAATACTGGTGGGAGGGTAATATTGTTGTGGCCGAGATTGTTGGTTGCTAGGTCTGTGTGTGCGTGTATGAATGTGTGGATGGAAGGAAGCATAAAGAGTTCACTGTGCGTGTTTCCCCCTCGTATGCCCTTGTGTAAAACGACCTGATTAGATGAACATTGCACTTAATTTTCTTAAATAAAAATGCCACACAATCCTAAGCGCAACAAATGGAATTAAACGGGAGAATCTGCTTATGTAGCTACGGATTCTTTGTTCCCTTGCTCTCCACAAGCCCTGAGTCAGTTTGAGCAGTGCACTTATATTTTATTCAGAAACACTTTTTGGATTACTTTTCAATTACAGTGTTGCCTTAGAAATGTCTCCCTTATAGCCAGACCTTTGACGAAACGACATATGGTCTGGTCCTCACTGCAGCTTACTCTGGCCAAGAACTGCCCACTTGGACAGAAAGAGATCTCCTGAAGCGAAAACTACAGTTTTTGATTTAGCATGCTATTTAGAGGCGGGTTTATCTGTAATATAACACAATAATAGACCAGTGAAGAAAAAAAAGTTTAATAAAAAAGTTTCAATAAAAGAAAGCTTCCTTACCACTGAAGTTTTGTTAACACAATTAGTATGGCAAACATATTACTGTTGGGGGAAAAATATTATTTTTATTATTATTATTGTTGTTTTTTTCTTTTCTTTTTTTTCTTTTTTCTTGTCGTTTTGTTTTTTTGTTATTTTTGTTATAATTGAATTATTTATATTTATTTATTTATTATATATTAGCAGACTAAAGTTTATAAATGAATTATATGTTAAGCCTTATGTAATGTTTGTTAATTCCTGCATTCCTTCATATTTACACTTTGCCAAAAGTATTATTTATGAACATCATTGAACCAGATGTTAGAACATCTGTTTGTCTGCAGTCTTCAAGTGCATTTCAGCCACGAGTCCTAGACATATGAGGAAATTTTCATTTTGAGGACTGGAATTTTTTTACACTGTAGTTTTTTTTTT
>NW_015625586.1:1143498-1144853 GCF_001515625.1 Sinocyclocheilus rhinocerous
TATATATATATATATACACACACATACACACACTCCAGTTATTAGACCTTGGGTCCGACTTATAAGTGTAATTTCCCATGGCCGAAGCCTAGTGTGGCTTTCCTACCTGTGCAGAAATAGTCAAATTCACGCAAAAGACTTGCCGAATGCTCGAGTAAAGCGCACATATTTTAGGAGATTATCAGATATGAGCACACATGAAAGAGGTTCGTTTTGTGTGTGTGAGGTTCAGGGGATCTCTTGGCAGCTCTGTCACAGGTCTTGTGATCGGAGCTCAATGGTCATGGGGCAGCCTGGCAACGCACCCCCCACACAAGGTCCAGGAGGCGAGACAGCAGGTTAAAAGCATGATGTGAAAGAGACGCGTGTTCTCATGCATTGTGAGCTCTCTGACAGAGAAAATGGCGGCCCCGCTGCTTTCAGAGAAACCAACTCCTCCTGAGTCGCCATGGCAACACAAACTTCATTCACTAGCGAGTGAATGAGGGAGAGAAAGAGAGAGGGCCAGTTTAATGAAGTGATGGAACAGAAGAAGATACTGTATATGAGCACTACAGAGATTCCGTGTCGCCCCTTACTGAACTCTCATCTGATTCACTAGCTAAGCTAATTAACTTGCAGTGTGTTTTTGTATACATGGTTTTATTTAGCTATACGTTGTGGACAGCTTAACAATTTGTACCTTTCTACATCATAGTGGGAAGAAAAGTAAATATTCTTAATTTTTATGCAAATTGTAGAGTTTGACTGTATCAACCTCAACCATGCAGTTGCTATTAGTGTTATTGTACAAATAAGTTCATCAAGTACTACAAATCATGTTTTTTTACAAACTAGGTAGCCTGTACCGAGTTAGGGATTTATATATTATTTTAATTTTGCGTGCCTGCTACCGGTTTCTTTCTTTTTTTTTTTTTTTACTGAATTTGGTCTCATTTACCTTATATTTGCACGCTGTCATTGGGTTTATTTTATTTTATTTTATTATTTTACTTCATTTTATTTTAAGCTTCTGAAAAGTGCCAGGCTTTATTTTGTATCATATATTTTTCTTTTCTTCTTTTTTATAGATTGTGTTTCTCAACTGCATGCTCTTACTCATTCTGGCTTGTATTTTATTTCTATTTTACTTTATTTTACTTTTTTATTTTGCTTTATTTTACTTTTGTACTTTATTGTTTTTTTAATTATTTTACTTTTGTTATTTTAAGCTAGTGAAAATTTACTTAATTTTTAAGAGCGTCAGGCTTTATTTTGTATCATATCCATGGATTTAAAAAATTTTTTTTTATAGATTTTGTTTCTTGACTAGGCTGTTTTTGCATGCTGTTACTCATTCTGGCTTTTTTATTTTA
>NW_015625586.1:1145001-1150220 GCF_001515625.1 Sinocyclocheilus rhinocerous
GCAGAGTTTAGCTCCAACTTGCCTCAACACACCTGACTGGAAGTTTCTATGCCTAGTAAGAGCTTGATTAGCTGGTTCAAGTGTGTTTAATTAGGGTTGGAGCTAAACTCTGCAGGACACCGGCCCTCCAGGACCGAGTTTGGACAGCCCTGGCCTAGAGCACTTGATCACATTTTATGAATATCACTGTAAGTACTGTATGTGCGCTCTATTAATTTTGTCATTAGATAAGCTTTACCCTTTGTAGGTTCATGCACTAGTGACCTTTTAAGACACAGCTCTGCCTCTCCCTTTGAAACACACACACAAGACACGCAGTAAAAGTTGAGATTAAGTGGATCTGCTCACAATCTATGTCTGATGTAAATGGCATCTTTAAGACATTAGACCCCAGACAGAGCTCATGATTGGTGACCTGCTGTCCTGGAGCCTCTCTCAGTCTTGAGGTTAAAGCTTGTCACTAAAAATACTATTCTTTGAAATGACTTAAAGATGTTTGCTGTTGCTGTTTTTCAGTAGTAACGGTAGCAGACTGTGTACGCAGTAAACGGTTCTCATAAAAACTTTCACCATAAACCACCGCGTTTAAACGTTAAGCTTTTATGTTCATGAGTCTGAGTTTCTTTCTGATTCATTTGTGTTCCTCAACAGAAAAAAAAATGCGTGAGAGTAGAAAAACATTAGAAAATCCATTAATAAATTGAAATCAAAGTTATTTGCCTTTGAAAGCACTTGCGAGTTAAACAAGGATAATGGCATTGCTACAATGGTCCTAATGTTTGTACATGTGTGGGTGGGTGCTCGCTCGTCTTTAAGGTCATATGGCAGCACTGAGTTTTGTCCTGCTGTATCCTTTGCTTGCATGTTTCTGTTCTTGTTTTGAGATGGAAAATGCTGAAAATAAGTTGTGTTCAGGGCTTTTCTGGTTTCATAATTTGTTTTGTTTCCTCTCTAGGTGGGGTGGGCATCGCTGCCACTCAGTTGTGTAAAACAGTGAATGATGTCACATTGTTTGGCACCGCCTCGGCCAGCAAGCACGAGGTCATCGGCCAGGGAGGAGTCACGCACCCCATTGACTACCGGACACGTGATTATGTGGAGGAGATCCGTAAAATCAGCCCCAAAGGTGAGCACTCACACAGTAAACCAGCTTTAAGAACATAATCTACCATTCAAAAGTTTGGGGTCAAGATTTTTTTGAAAGAAATGTATACTTTTATTCAGTAAGGACAAATTAAATTGATCAAAGTGATACTGATACTGTTAAGATAAAGATACTGTTTTGAGAGATACTGTTTTGAGCTTTCTATTGATCAAAGAATCCTGAAAAAATGTTTCCACAAAAATATTAAGCAACACAGCTGTTTTTAACATTGATAATAAGAAATGTTTGTTGAGCAGCAAATCAGCATATTAGAATGATTTCTGAAGGATCATGTGACACTGAAGACTGGAGTAATGATGCTGAAAATACAGCTTTGCATCACAGAAATAAATTATATTTTGGAATATACTGAAATTAAAACTCATTATTTAAATTGTAGTAACATTTCACAATATTACAGTTCTTACTGCATTTCTGATCAAATAAATACAGCCTTAGTGAGCATAAAATACTTCTTTCATTAATATTAAAAAAATCTTATCTACCCCAAACATTTGAACAGTAGTGTATCTGTGGTTAATAAACTTTTAAGGCCTTTTAAGACCACCTGTTAATAATTAAACATCATTTTAAATGCAACATGTTCCCCGCTGACTAATCACCACAAATAAATCGATGGAAATGGTTTCAGTTTGTTGTTTTTACTTTGGGTGCTATGTGCGCAAATAGCCTAGTAAATATATATGCCATTAAAGACAAAATGGAAATCTAACATAAGAAGTCTTTAAGGCTTTCTGCTTTGCTGTTAGCAGTCTGTTTGTGTATATTAAACTTTGAAGTCCATCTGTCCACTCTGCCTTTCACATTTGTTTTTTTGGTGGTGTCTATTGAGGTTTTGGTGTGTGTGTGTGTGTGTGTGTGTGTGTGTGTGTGTCAGCTGTAACTCTTATCACGGTGTCTGATAAAACATTGTTTACTCTTTTATCTTATCACAAAAATGTACAAAACAAATTCCTTCCTTTTTGTTTAGCTCTTTTCCATGACCGAACATTTTATTTGATGTACTCCTCTGACCATAACAGTCTTAGAAATTTAGAAACACAGCATCACATCGATGACATTCCAGGTGTGTGTGTGTGTGTGTGTGTGTGTGTGTGTGTCAGCTGTAACTCTTATCACGGTGTCTGATAAAACATTGTTTACTCTTTTATCTTATCACAAAAATGTACAAAACAAATTCCTTCCTTTTTGTTTAGCTCTTTTCCATGACCGAACATTTTATTTGATGTACTCCTCTGACCATAACAGTCTTAGAAATTTAGAAACACAGTATCACATCGATGACATTCCACTCCGGTCAACACGAGAGCAGCGTTAACCCATAAAAAACTGTTAAATAAGGAACTTCAGCAATACATTGATGTGCTAAACTTGCTGTTGCAGTGGAGCTTTAAAGACGAAATCGCTTTTATTTTACAGTGCTTATTATCTAACCGCGAAAACACAGCATGATCAACATGCATTGCTGAAAACATCAAAATAATAAAATAAACATTCTTATAAAAGAAAGATTCTTTGATAAATAGAAATATAGAAAAATAAAAAAATATATTAGGGTCAGTAAGAAAATTTAAAAAAAAGTTTTTGAAAAGTCTCTCATGCTCACTAAAGCTGTATTTATTTGATAAAAATAGAGTAAAAACAGTAATGTAATCAAATATTGTTACAATTTAAAGCAACTGTTTTCTATTTTAATGTATTTTTAAAATGTAATTTCTTCCCGTCTTCAGTGTCACATGATCTTTCAGAAATCATTCTAGTATGCTGATTTACAATTTAAGTCTTTACTGTTATTTTTTCTGAATTTAATGCATCCTTGCGAAATAAAAGTACTGATTTCTTTTAAAGAATCATACACTTTTTTTTTTTTTTTTACCATGTTAATGAAAGCCACAAAATAGCGAAAATTAAATGAACATTTAATTTACACAATATTCGCTTATAATTCACACAAAAGTATATTAAAACAGAAAACCGATGCACTCTTTTAAGTTAAGACTTCTGTTAATTGGGCAAGCAGTTACAGTTTTATAGATACAGTGTATATGAATTAATGCAAGAAGAACATTATTTTGGTCATTCACCATCGGTGTCTTTCTTCCTGTGTGTTTTAGGCTTGGATATTGTTCTGGATCCTCTGGGAGGCTCTGACACTCATAAGGGCTACAACCTACTGAAACCAATGGGGAAGCTCATCAGCTACGGTGAGCCTTGATAGATACTCTGAGCATCAGCTCGCGTACACTCATGTTTTTAGTTGGTCACTTCGACCAAGTGCTACAGTTTCAATCTGTAGGGCTGAGGTTTTGCTGGGTAAATTGAATACATCCCAGCAGACAAGTCTGAGTAGCTTGATAGTGACGTATTACAGTAAATCAACTTCAGAAACACAATACCCGGAACAAGACCCCTTAAACAACATGGCGTCCTGAAGTCCCACCCAACTGTCTTTGTCCCTCCGTCTCTTTCTCTCGCTCACTCTCTTCCTCTATCCTGCTTTATCAGAACAATGGCTCCTCTATCTGACACAGAACCCAGAATGTGTCCGAATGTAGCAGACTGGGTCAGGTCCAAATCACAGGCCAACTCAGAGCTCGCTTTGTGTGAATATGTGTGTGTGAGAAAGAGAGACAGAGAGGGTTGTCATTGCTTTATGTGTACATTTCCCCCTCGCTAATGGTACGATAGAGTGTCATTTACTCTAATATCCTTTGTCGTCCCAATATGTGGCGTTTTGATCTTATTTCATGCTAATAAGCCACCTTTGAAGTGAACGGAGAGAATGATGGTTAGACTGTTAGAAAATGAAAGAGAAGACGTGCGAAATGAAGGGGATAATCGTGTGGAGAGACACTAAAACGAGAGGGAGAAAACAAGCGATGGAGTGACAGACATGGGAAGCGACGTGAGAGGATGTACGGACAGCGAGCGAATGAAGATGGGTCAAAGAGTGCAGTGTCGGAAAAGGGAGAAAGAGAGCGAGAAGGAGGGCCAGAGAGGCATGTCATTCCTCTGTAAATGAAGAATGCTCGCTGTGGGAGCCATTAAGCAGTAATTCACCCGTCGGTCAACCGCACACACATTTTACATGCAGAAAACTCACACAAATACCTATTCATGCTCGAGGAACATGCTCACAGTTCAGACGCCTGGCGCACACACACACACACAAAAACATTTTTACATGCTATAGGATGTAGGAATGGGTGGTATGATGGTAGAAATGTGTCGAGAGATTTTGTGAAACTGTTTATTCTGCCTTTTGTTTGGCTATTTTATGTTATTTACATGTGAGGGCAGTGAAGACGCATGGAAAAATACACAAAAAAAAAAAGGATGTGCACAAGGAATAACTTGCTATTAATTGGTGTTAAAATGTTTGGTTTTGTTTACTCGTGTAGCTCTTAAACAAAAGTTTTACACCTATTAAGAGGCTTATTTTATGCTTATTAAGAAACTTATTATTTTGTTAGAAATAATATTATCTTTTTTCTAAGTTCTGAATTGGAGACAAAATGCCTTTTAGTATATAATTCACTGATTTATCCAAAACAGGCATTGACAAATGAATATCTAAAATATAAAACCATTCCCATTTGTTTATTTTGTTGAAAATATTCTTGAAATAAGTCTCTTACACTCACCAAGGCATTTAATCAAAAATACAGTAAAATGGTAATATTGTGAAATATTATTACAATTTAAAATGTAATTAATTTTTTTAATTTTTACTGTCACTTTTAATCAATTCATCCTTGCTGAATAAAAGTGTGATAAAAAAACTTATGTATATTATAAATTCATGTCATCGTCACATTTTCTTGTTTAAATAAACTTTACTTACACTATCAGAAAAAGAAAAGAAAAATAATTATATTTCAACCCTCTACATTGCGAGTAAATCACTCGCATATGCGACTATATCTTCACGGTGTATGTATATGTGTGTGTGTGTGTGAATATGTGTGTGTGTGTATGTGTATATATGTATATGTGTATGTATATATTTATCAGTCTGGCGAGTAAACAAAAAAATTTACTAGCCAATGGCGAT
>NW_015625586.1:1150755-1163268 GCF_001515625.1 Sinocyclocheilus rhinocerous
TATATATTTAGCAGTCTGGCGAGTAAACAAAAAAGTGTACTAGCCAATGGCGATTCAATTGCCAAGGTGTTCGTAGAGGGCTGTATTTTATATTTTTACATTAACAATGTAATCAATATTCTATTTATTAAAGCCAAGTATGAATCTCTTCAAATGAGTGTTTTTAAGCATTTTACATTCAAAATAATAACTCAAGGCAGTAACAATTTATTTTATAACGATACAATATATTTTATTTTTGTACTTGTGTTCAGCTATTCTTTTTAACAGTTAACTTGTAACAATTTTTGTATTTTTCGGGTCATCAGTCATCAAAACTCTGTAAATATTGGTCTATTGGTCACAGACCAATAGGAGATTTAAGTTGATTACTCACTAAAAACTCCCACAGATCACGTTTTTGGGCCATTTCAAGTCATATGTTGACCTAACAAAGTGGTTATATCTAAGTGTGAGTTGATTACTTTTTTTTTTTAATTAGTCTTTCCATTAACTCCATTATATGGTTCATTCAGACCGATTCGCGAACACGCACGATCACAAGAGGCGGGATTTATCGCATGAACCAATCACAGCCGAACATAACCAGTCATATTCAATCATATCGCAATGGAGGCATTGCCTCCTCTCTCTCGTAACTTTCTCCCATTCATTCTCAATCTCACCGCACGCCATAGGGGGTCTATTAAAACTCAATGGGCTCATACTGTATATATATATATATATACAGTGGGTACGGAAAGTATTCAGACCCCCTTAAATTTTTCACTCTTTGTTATATTGCAGCCATTTGCTAAAATCATTTAAGTTAATTTTTTTTCCTCATTAATGTACACACAGCACCCCATATTGACAGAAAAACACAGAATTGTTGACATCTTTGCAGATTTATTAAAAAAGAAAAACAGAAATATCACATGGTCCTAAGTATTCACACCCTTTGCTGTGACACTCATATATTGAACTCAGGTGCTGTCCATTTCTTCTGATCATCCTTCAGATGGTTCTACACCTTCATTTATATATTATAATATTTTCTCTTTTCGTGATAGAAAATTACTCATGCTGTAATAACATTTCAGTCATACCTCCCATCCCATAAATCATAGTAATATCTTGCGAGAATGGATCCAAAATCCTGATGTTAAGGCACTGATGTATATCTATGTCTTCTGTGTCAACTTGATGTTTGTGTTTGCAGGTGCCGCTAACATGTTGGCGGGTCAGAAGAAGAACCTGTTTGCGGTGGCTAAGACCTGGTACCAGCAGTTCTCCGTACACACCCTGAGCCTGATCCAGGGAAACCGCTCGGTGTGCGGATTTCACCTGGGGTACCTGGACTCTGAGACCGAGCTCATCGCTCAGGCCATGGCAGCCGTTGTGGACCTGTATAAACAAAAATTATATTTTTATTATTTATAAATTATTAAAATTAAAGCCATACTGCTATCTAGATTTGAGTACTGGCCATTGAGGAACAGTGATAGACAATATATAGAACAATATTCGCTGATATTCAGACATTTTGAGATTATTGCCATTTGTAAATAAATGTCTGATTAGCCAGTTGAAAGAAATAATCATTTTGCCTATTGTTGTTTCTGAAATAAACCGACAGCCTAAAATGTATTTTTAACTTTAAAGGTAGTGTAGGCGATTGCTATCAGGATGTGAAGAGACTTTCAGCCAGCATAACAAAAATGTTTATGGACCTGTACAGACAGGGCAAGATCAAGCCCCGAATTGACTCCACCTACCACCTAGAACAGGTGAATGAATGAGTGTCAGACGGGAGCTGATGTATTTTGGGGAAAAGAACGCGAGTATAATTATATCTGGAAGTGTATTTACGCCAGGAAGTTGAAATCCATTGAGATTAAATATATGCGAGGGTGTCAACTCAACCACCTCCCATGCCTTGTACTCCTTCCACCCTTTGATCAATCGTTCCTGCCTCGTCCCTCACTTGTTCTTTCATCCATCTTTCCCTATTATTTCTCCTCCTTTCTTATCTCTCCTGTTGCTATGGAGATGTCTCTTCCTGCTTACAATAAGTGAGTGCGACTGCGAGCTGATACTTTTATGACGATCCGGGCTTTTATCAGCCTCGTCAGACTTTGGTGTTATTGAAAATTCGTAAAAGGAATTATGAAGTGCTTTCGCATTCAACTGAAGCGAATATTTCACAAGACTTGAGCTGATGAGAAGAGCTGTTTGAAGCGCTCTGTGTATGTTGATCTCCCCGTCCTTCGCTCTCATTTCCTGTCTCATTCTCTTTCCTCAATCTGTCCACAAGTCAATCGTCAGGGCCAGGTTGCTTTTCCCTGTTGCTAGGAGATGGCTCGCTGTTGCCGTGGTGCTGGTTGTTCGGTAGAGTGGTAAAGGAGAGGTGAACTGGGGGGGAAACAGAGTGGGAGACAGGTGGACTGACCAGAGACTAGCTGATATACTGAACACTGAAAGAGGAAGAACACAAATTCATCTTCATCTGCATTTTAGCATTATATGATTGATAGTTGGATATATTGACATTATTGTTGCTTAGCTAATTAAACAAATAGTGTATATATGTGTGTGTGTGTGTGTGTGTGTGCGCGCGTGTATGTGTGTGTGTGTGTGTGTGTGTGAGAGTGTGTGTGTGTGTGTGTGCTGAAATAAACCGACAGCCTAAAATGTATTTTTAACTTTAAAGGTAGTGTAGGCGATTGCTATCAGGATGTGAAGAGACTTTCAGCCAGCATAACAAAAATGTTTCTGAACCAAATCACCTACCCTGCCTTTAAAGACCCTCTAGACTTCTGGTACTCAGGGGCGTTTCCAAATTTTTGTTCAATAACATGCTATTTTAGTAATTCATAGTTCTCACTGCTGTAAATCCAAAGGCTTGTAGCTAGAGGTCATCTGCCACCTTATTCTCTGGAGTAAGAGTAAATTTGGAGACATTAAGAATCTCATAAAGGATGTTTGTGTGCGTGTGAAGTTCAGTATTAGATCAACTGTCAACAGCTTGTTAGATATTCTTACCACAGCAGATGGCCAGTCAAGCTGCTCTCTCTGCCGTTCCTCATCCGCACCCTCACCAGTCTCTCTCTCTCTCTCTCCTGCTCAGGTTGGTGATGCCATGCGTAGGATGCAAGAGAGGAACAACATCGGTAAAATTATCCTCACCACCGAGCCAATGAAGGAAGAGGAGAAGAAAGAGGAGGCCAAGAAAGACGAGGAGAAGAAGAAAGATGACAAGAAAAAGGATGACAAGAAGAAGGAAGACAAGAAGAAGGATGATGCCAAGAAGGAGGAGAAAAAGGAGGAGAAGAAGAAGGAAGAGGCCAAGAAGGACGACAAGAAAGCAGAAGAAAAGAAGGAAGAAGCCAAGAAAGAGGAGAACTGAGTGGAGAGAAACATTGTGGATGTGCTTTGTGTCTGTGTCAGCGGTTTGGGAGTGGTTTGAGTGAGTGTGTGTGTTATGTGTGATTGTGTGTGTGTATGGAGGGGTGTATAGTGTAATTAGCTTAACCCCAGTTGATTCCTGACATTAGATCTGCATTTCTGCAATCATTCAATCAACAGAATTCACACACCACTTATGTTCACCCACACACACACACACACTTTATACACCAAGGGAACACACCACTTTATCGTTCTGTTGTAACCCGGTAGTATTTATTCCCGGTTCTGCTGCGTCCTTTTTAACTATTTCATATGACTGCATGCCACCAAGGCATGTTAGGGCAGTATTATCCTTTTTATAACTATCACGGCAGTGTTTACTCAACCAACGTCTTTAATTATATAACAAAATAACCTTACTCTGCACCCTTTAAAATCATACTACCATATCCTCTAACGTTATTCCTGCCAAACTAATGCACTATAAAATTATTGTATATCACTGAAATATTCTTTGTAGACGCAAACCAAAAACCACCTCATTCGCTCTCTACACCCCTCCATGTGTTTGCGTACCCACTGTGAGTTTGGCTTTTCTGTTTCCTTTTCGTCTCTGTTCTGAAGTGGGTGCACTTGTTTGATTCGCCATACGTCATCAAAAGTGAAAGAGCCTTTTTTTCTGCCCACCTTGGTATGCAAAAACAAGAGCACCCACCTACACTCCCATTGTTTATGTTGTTTTCCCCTTATTGGGCCAGACTCACTCACATGTACTCAAGCCCCGCCCCCGTGGCGGAGTCAGGGTGGTTTCTGATTGGCCGAGAGGGACAACAGGCTTCTTTTATGCGTACACATGTGCACATCGCAGACGTTACCCCAAAAACTAACAAGGGTGCTTTAGGCTTCAGCTGATCAATGTGCCATGTCATTAAAACGGGGCAAGCGCCAGGGTTTTAATGAGTCTAGCTTGGCAAGCAGGACAAATTATAGAGAACATTCTCCCAGCCTTTTCCCCATCGTTTCTCTTGTATCAGATGTGGACTCATAAAGACAGGAGTGGCCTTTCATTCCAGAACCTCCTCCAGGATTCCAGGATCCTGACGCTTTCCGCCCCTCGTTCCCGTGACTGCTTACCACACGATCATGCTGACCTGCAGCTCGCATTTAAATATGATCTCCGCTCCGTCTGGCTTTTCTAACTCCGCTCTCTCTCGCTCTCTACCCATTTCGTCATTGTGGTTGGCATAGCAACAGCAGTTAGGCTAGTTAGGGATGACAGTTAGGTCTCACCCCCACATAGCAGACGGACACAAACAGACAACCACTCGCAGCTTCTTTTATACCATAAACTTTGGTGGTTTTATTTGAATGCATTTAGGAATGTGGCTACACCCTCGCTTAGACATGTCAATCAATCCCTCTGGCTCCTCCTCCTCCCCTGTTTCTCAAGAGAGCAGTAATCTACTGCCTCCGCTGGTGATTTATATGCACTGCAGTGCTATCATTCAAGTAATCAAGACACCTGCTGACCGCTCTCTTTCTTTTCACACTGTGAGTCTGGTTCATTTCAGTGAGTGTTTATGTGAAACAAAACCAGAGCCCCTCTTTTATATGTACGTTTGTTGTGTGCGAGTACGTGTGTTTCTGTATTTGGCTGTCTGTCCTCAGGTTTGTTGTCGGATTTAGATTAAAACATCTTTCTTTCTGTCTCTCTACCTCCCTCATGCTACCGTCTGGCATTTTAACCGTCTCTTTCTCTCCTCCTCCTCCATCACTTTCTAACTCACCGCCACTCTTGAATATTCCGGCCCCCGTGAACGGCCTGCAATGGTTTGCTATCGTTTGCACTCAGCTTGCACTTACAGAGCATGGCGTTTCCACACCCAATCCGCCGTATCTCTGGTTCCTGTCCGGGTTTTCACACCGTTTCAGTCACATTCTCGTTCTCCCACCAACACACTCGCTCTGTATGCGCCTCTAAAACCGAGAAACAAGCGTTTGAACGTGCATGGAGATGCTCAGAAGGCCGCATTGTTCGATGCATGCTCGTGTTTACATAATCACTACGAGTGCAGATGACCGTTCAGGCGCAGAATGCACTGGGGTGGGTGTGGAACAGCCATACTAGTCTGAAGAGTCACCATGTTCCAACTCACTGAATCCCGATCCGGTTTTGAGTTCCGGATCCGAGGGATTGAGTTTCAGTTTCTTGTTGTGTTCCGCTGGTTCTCTTCCTGTGTTCCTGTGGATGGTGACTCAAGAGCACCAAGTGACCCTAACTAACTTAAGTGAAAAATATCCGTCCTCTTTGTATTAGGTTTCTTTTTTTTTTTTGTATGTTTGTTTGTTTTTGTGGTCTGCATTTCAGTAGTTTGAGTTCAAAAGGCTTTGCTGCAGTTCCTCTAAAATGTGATGAATCATGTGATTTCGTTGGTCTTGACCGAGTGTGCCAAACTTTTTCGTGAAGGCATGACCTTCGCTATAACTGTGCTTACTGTACTGAAGAAAAAAAAACGAAGAATGAAAGATGAAGAAAAAAAACCTAACCGTCTGTGGTTTTTGTCAAAATGACCTTGCAGTAAAAGATCTTGAGATTCTGAATTCGCTCCTGCCGTGTGTGGTCGACAACGCCCTGAATATTATTGGTGCTGACTGATTTCCAAATTTTGTTTTCCGCTACCGTTCGAATCCATGCAAAACCTCTCGTTCTCACTGTGCCTCAGTCGTAGACCAACACCAGATTGCCTCCACGCATGTTTACACGCGAATGCATATACACGCACGTAGACCGTAGTTCGTCCCTAACTCCGTCTCAGCTCTGCTGTCCTGAAGGGCTGGAATCTCATTCCCATTGATCTGAAACCCCCCAGATCAGGTGTACTGTTGTTTACGGATGCACTTTTGTGTATCATGGTGGAGTTCATCGGAAATTATGCGTCTTTTCTAACCTATGACCCGAGGTAACCCAACAAAAAGATCCAGCAACAGTCAGAACGAACGAATGATTCATGTCTGTGTAGTTTTCCAAGCTGTTTCAGGATTTGCTGGCTATTCGTTGTTTTTTTGTTTCTCAGTGAATGTACAGTAGTAATTAATCGCGATCCTGAAAGGATATAGTTCACCTAAAATTTTAAATTGTCATTATTTACTCACCCTCGTG
Source organism: Sinocyclocheilus rhinocerous (assembly GCF_001515625.1). Lineage (NCBI taxonomy): Eukaryota > Metazoa > Chordata > Actinopteri > Cypriniformes > Cyprinidae > Sinocyclocheilus > Sinocyclocheilus rhinocerous. The sequence goes on from NW_015625586.1 coordinate 1,157,306, forward strand.
TTGTTTCAAACCTGTGAGACTTCCTTTATCTGTGAAGCATAAAATGAGATATTTTTGTCCATGCAATGGAAGTCAATAGTAACCAAAAGAAAGGATTTTGTTCCCAACATTCTTCCAAATATTTTTTTGTGCAGAAGAAAGAGTCATGCAGGTTTGGAACGACATGAAGGTGAGTAAAAAAAAAAAATTGGGTGAACTATGCCTTTAACATCTAGTCTTAGAGGCCCGTTCACGAGCAAACCCTGCTGTGTTTTCATTTCCAGACGATCCAGCAGCGACATTCCGGTTCTGGAACTCATCTCGGCTGCTTATGACATCAGAGCGGCTGTCGATTCGGTTTCGTCCCTAGTTCTGTCTGCATTGGCTAGTGTTAAGCGCCGCTGGGTCCGTTCAGAGACCATTCGGAGCACCCACACCCAAAAACAATGACATCTGGGCTGGGAATGCTCACTTTAAATCTCTCAAGGTTTAGACATTATTATTATTATTATTATTATTATAGCGTGATGGTTTGGAGTATTCTTCCTCTTCCTTTTTTTGGAGCTCACAACGGCTCCACAATGAGCTCAGCTGCAGGTGCGAGAGTCTCTCGTGGATATGGAATTGTGCGACTGGGAGCCAGAGAGGCTCGGATCGAGCCAAGCTGCTTCCTTCCTCAGTCTCTCAATCCAATAGCTTTCCCAGAACAGGAAACGCCCCTCAGGTTTGCAGAGTGCAGAATTCCTGCTGCAAATGCAGCCTTAACCAGCGCTAAATCGCATCATGCCTAGACGTTATTTAGGATGTTAGATACGCAAACGTAGTGCAGTTTGGTGTGCCTACAGTGAAATGTATTTATTAATTTATGCGTTAATGAAAGCACTAATGAAATGAAGCTTCGAAAGGCTTTTAGCTCTAAATTTATACGGCCGATGTATTTGCCTTCTCTTTGTCTGGCACATATGAGAAACTGAGTCATTGTGGACCGTTTCCCACACATGCTCAGCGTAACGGGTCTATCTTTGTCTCGCAAATGCACACTGCACACATCTCGCAGTCTTAATAATGCACTTTTTGTGTACATTCGGATGCATACTTGCGCTAATAAAGATGCATGGTGACTTTGGAGACATTTCGGAAAGATCTCGAGTCACAAAAGGCTCCGTTTGCACTCTGAATTACAGTTCCAACTTTCCTGCTTGGCTTTTTGACTGAAGAGCCAATCAGAGGCACCAGCTTACATTCCTGTTCACTGATTGGTTCTAAATTCAAACCCCGCCCCTATCCGTCAGCATTAATGCTCCTCCCCCTCCACACACGTCAGAGAAGCACCACGGGTTGTTTGTGTTGTTGTTTGTTTCTTGAAGCCCTCCATCAAAACTTTCTTCATATAATTTTGAGAATCTGAAGTGCTGCTGTTTCTGTGCTTGACTCTGGGTTGGTTGGACTGCGTGTGGTCATGAGGACCGTAGAGTTCATAACGCTTCTGTGTGTGATGTGACCATTTTGCCTTACATGTTTTCCAGGACTAATTAAAGAGCATAACTAAAAGAGGTGTTTACGGAGTCGTTATTAAACATGCTTCAGCCATACATGCTTATAGAGAGATACACGTTATTTAGGGGATTTTATTTCAGTCTGAACTGAGGTAATGTAGAGAGAGTAGCGTAATCAGATCTGATCCCCTTTCCAAGTGTTTTTTAACAACTCCCAATGTTCTGTCATTTACAACACATCATGTTCTCACTGGGTAGTTTCATATTTATGTTTTAAGTTTTCCAGTGTGACCATATTACAATAACTGTTGAGGGGAAAATACACAAGATATGTGTACACTATTTATTACTTGGCATATTTGCCTAGACTTTCACTATAGTTATCTAAAAATTCTTAAAACAAGATACATTTACTTTACGGTAAATCTAAGAACAATTGAGGTACAGGTGTAACCAAAAAAAAAAAATTTTTTTCCAATTGACTGATTTGGTAAGAACTTAATTTACATGAAAAACAAGTAGCTTTTTCGTACCTGTTGTCACAAGTGTTTTGACTTGTTTTTAAACAAGCCACAGTAAATTTTGCTACAACAAGAATTAATATATTATGTAATTTTCCTTCTGATCTGAATGTTTTAGGGATGTTAAGACGTTCTGCTGGAAACAAGACAAAGATACTGAATAATCCTTTTATTTAGGAGTAGTGAAAAAATAGGAAAATCCAAACTGAACTAATACAAACCGTAAATAATTCACAGTTATTTAATTTAAAAACAAAACAATTAATTAAAATAAAAAATCTAATTTCCAGGCCAGGAAACAATAATGGAAATTTCCGTAATACTTTTTTTTTTCTTTCTTTTTTTCTCTCAAACTGCAAAAAAATTATTTTTGTTATGGGCACACATTTATAAACCTAAGATTTTTAAACATTTTTATCTCGTAATAACGAACAATTGAAAAGTCATGAAATTTCTTTTGAAATTGTCACAAAATCAAGCCATTTTAGTAATTAAGCAGCTGCAAAGAAAAACATCCCTTATACATGTGCAAAAAAAAAACTCCGATACAACAATCAGGAAACATCGTAACTCTTCAAAACAGGTTGTTTTCATATTATAATATATTAATAACAAATGTGATCCAAGTGTACAAGTTATTTTAGATGTGTTAGTTACACCCAACACTGAATTGAGAACAACAAACAACATCAAACAATCATGCTAATTAATACTATTCAGTAATACAATAGAATGAACATAAAAAGCGTCCAGAAATGGATTGCTGACTCACAAAAGAAATGACGCGAGCTTTCCGTCGATGCCTGAATCTAGCAAAAGCAACATTCCTCTAGAAAACAACATGGCACTTGTAACGCTGTGCACAAAATCAAGGTTCAGACTGCTTTAACATTATCCGCAGAGGTTCTTCTAGTGCCAGGTCCTGTCATGACCATGATTCCCAGTCGTCTCTTTCGGTGTCCAGCCTCATGACTGTGCTCATGCGAATTACCTCTGTGTTTACTACTTTTATGCCAGTGTGTTTGATGCCCTCTTTTAGCATGTGAACCCCGGGTCTGTCCGCTCCTGTGTCCATGTCTATGCCTAGAGCCATGACTTCTCCTTTTACATTGTCCAGTTGTTTTGTCTTTACTCCTGTGCTCTCGTTTCTCTAGAGTCGTACTGCACTCTAGTGTTTGCGTCTTCTGAGGTGCCAATGAAAACGCTTCATGTCCTTGGTGGGCTTCATTAAGACACAGTGGGCAGATGAACCGTTGGTCTGTCCGACAAGAAAACTCCAATAGCCTGTTGTGCCGCAAACAAATATTTCCTTTGGGTTCCCCGCTTACAACGATAACTGTGTGCTTTTCTCTGGGATAGCCATTGTTACGATATCTCAGGTGGGCCCTGCAGCACAAATCCTCACTTTCTGGACACATCTTGACGTTTTTGGAGTTTTCTGCTGTGCAGATTTCTCTCTCCGTGTGTCCAGGTCCGTCATAACGTGTGGGTGGAGGATCCTGAAGGCCTGTGTTTTTAAACCGCTCCACCACTTCTGCAAACATGGTGTTTTTGTTGAGGACAGGTCGAGGCGAGAAGGTCTTCCTGCACTGAGAGCAACTGTAACCCGTGTATTTGCTGCCATTTTTATCCCAGTATTCTTTAACACAGCTCATGCAGTAGTTGTGTCCGCAGGGAATCGTCACTGGATCCTGGAGTGCGTCCAGACAGATGGGACAGTTGAATGGATCGAGGTCTTCAAAACACTCCTCTGCCATTTCACGGAGTTATCTTAACTAATAATTAGCTTTAATAAATTCAGTGTTCTCTCTCTACACAGTAAGCTACGTAATCAAGTTTCATACCGAACCGAGCAAGTGAGTGCAAGAGAAAGAAAAAGGAACAGGTGTGTTTAGAGTAACCTGTTTGACAGGTTCAACTGTCAACAAAGTGTTTTTTCATTGCTTTTCCCTGAGAAAATACGCTAACAGCCAAAACTTTTGACATACCTATTATTTTTTTCCCACCCACATTTTAGAGTAGAAAAGTCATTAAAACTACTAAAAAAATCTAAGTGTTTTTCAATCTTTTTAAATAAAATAAATGTTGGGGAAAAAAATCTAAACTAACTTATTTTTGAGCTTCTTTAACAGTTGTCATCCTTGTTCTTGTGCTTAGATAGATAGATAGATAGATAGTTGTGGTGAGCAGAAGACATTTCTTTAAAAAGATACCTTCTGCTCATTACAGCTGCATTTATTTGGTCAAGAATAGTTAAAACAGTATATTACAATATTACAATTTTTAAATATATTTTAAAATGTTATTTCTGTGATGCAAAGCTGAATTTTCAGCATCATTACTACAGTCTTCACATGAAATGTCAGAAATCATTCTAATATGCTGATTTGCTGCGCAAGAAACATTTCTTATTATTATCAAGGTTCATAACAGTTGTTTCTTAATATTTTTTATGGAAACTGATCCTTTTTAATGATTCTTTTGATTAATAGAAAGTTCAAAAGAACAGCATTTATTTGAAAAATAAATCTTTTGTAACATTATAAATGTGTCTTTGCTGAATAAAAATACAATTTTAAATAAATAATTTCTTCCAAAAAAACTACAAAAATTTTAAGCATGGGCCTTTAGATCAAACAGCTGATCAAGAGAAACATACATTGCTTTGTTCAACCTTTTGAAATGTATTTATTCTTAGACGATCCAGAGGTTTGATCATTTTATGAGATCATTTAGAAAAAAACTGTTTCTGAAACTGGCCCCCTATAGTACAAGAAGTAAAATGACACAGAGCTCAACAGCTACCTCTGTAAGTTGCAAACATAATTCAGTTTTGCCAACACTATAATCAAGTGCATAGTATACATTTACATAAAATCAAGAATCATTTATTAAAACAATGTTGTAGTCATATTTGTAAAATTATTAAAATCTTCAATTTGTGGTAACAATGTCAAACAGCATGTTACAAATTACAACAACTTTATCCACGATATTAACCACACATAACTGCAGGGCTTGGAGAAAGCGGTGGTTTTGTACTGCCAGCAGCTGCTGGTGCAGTCCATGCAGAAACTCTGTCCGCAGGGAATCGTTGCTCTTGGAGCAGCAGATCTCTCAGCTCAGCCATTTTGATGAAGACAATGCAGTGGAGAGACCAGGAATACTGCCAAAGGCAGGTTTTCTGCTCTGAAAGCGGAGGACTGTGGGGGTCGGCTCTGTGCTGGTTGGGTTCGAGTAGAGATGCAGGGAAAATAACATCCCAGAGGGTACAAACTGATCACGTTCAATATGTTATGACACAATGTCAACAGTTTGTTTTAAACAAATGCTGAACATTAACTTATTTGGAAAGTTACTAACGTGCTTCATTTGAAATATATAACATTAAATCTGTCTGTCTGTCTATACATATCTCTCCATCTGTCTGTTTACACATATCATCTATCTATCTATCTGTCTGTCTGTCTGTCTCTCTATCTCTATCTATCTGTCTGTCTAATCTATCAATCTATACCGACTTGGCCACAAATATTAAGCTGATTCATGCAAATATTTCAGTTAAATTCCATAAGCTCCATAAGTTTATCATGATGAGTGTCCAACACGAACTTCAAATGCCCATTTGGATTTTGGCCTGTTGCAGACACTACATTCAACATAATGGTTTGTTTGAGGGTGAAATTTTTAAGCAGTCTCTTTAAATTTCCTGATGGCTGATGCAGTCAGTGTTTTGGTTGAGAGCAGGGGCCTCATTTATAAATTGTGCATACGCACAGATTTGATCTTAGAGTGTGCGTACGCTAAAATCCACGGCAACGTTCATATTTATAAAAACGGTCTTTGACGTGGAAAAGTACTTACCGCCACTTCAGGGTCTTAGCAGGCGTACACACTTTTCCTTGTGGCAAAGTCGGAGTACTGCAGCTATTTGAACATCTAAGCTGCAATAATAAAAGCGGTGTAC
>NW_015625586.1:1163278-1176594 GCF_001515625.1 Sinocyclocheilus rhinocerous
ACATCAGCCTTAAACTTTGTTTTTGTCATTTACATCAGTTATATTTGTATAAAATACACTATATATTTTTGTGTCAGTACATTAATGGCACATTTGAGCTGCATTAGTAAACGGTTACATGCAGGTTTTTTTTTTTAGACCGGAGACCATAATAGTGTAATAATTTATTTTATGATATGAAACATCAAATTTTTCTTTCAATGTTTTTTTTAAGTTTTGCAAGAATTTCGTGATACTAAACTTTTTATTAGTTGTCATAGCAAGTGATTTTAAAAGTATGATGGCTCACTTTTTATAAGATGACTGAAAATTTTACTTGAATTCGTAGTTTATTCTTACTTTTGGAAACCTAATTGTTTTATAATTACTACTACTAGGCTACTATTATTATTATTATTATTTCTGTTGTTTCTAGTAGTAATTTTGATAAGTCAATAGAAAAAATATAACCACACACACATTGTTTGTCCACAGAATAACTACACATTATTAGGCTAAATAAAAAGCGTCCCCGCACGAACCTCTACCTCTGCCAGCAGGACCTCGATTTCAGACTCAGTAAAGTTTTTTTTTTTTTTCTTTTTCTTTGTGCTCGTCATTCTCAAGCATAGAAAGTCGGATATTGGTGTGTGCTCTTTTATATGGTAAATATAAAAGAGCACACTATAGTGCTATCGCACTTACGCACTTTTGAGAAATGATCTTAGAACAATTTTAGGACGGTTTATACACAACATTTTATAAATGAGGCCCCAGGTCTTTCTGCACTCAGGGCAGCTGTACCCTGTCGCTTCTTGTTGATCCCAGTTCTGCCTGATGCAGGCCATACAGTAGTGTTCATCCTGGAGAAGGTCCAGACAGTCTGCAGAGCTGAGCTGCTAATGACTGAGAGAATCTCCAGCCTCTGTTGTGTTAGGCCAGATTCAAAAAATAAAGACAGGGAAAAGCCGAATATGACCCTGTTGCTGAGATTGCTTTTGACACATTAGGAAAAAGCACAGGAATGTTGCTGTACTTGTTTTTGTACAGTGGAAAGAAGGAACAAGGAAAATATTGATAAGATTCATGTGTATACGTATAATGCACAGTAAAAACTCATTTTACTGGAATGAATTTTATTTAGCCTACAGACATATGAGCCATATCATTAAGCAGGGTTATTAAAAAAATTAAGATGGTAATATTAGACAAGAGTTTAAAAAATAATTTTTTTTTATCAAATAAAAATCTAGCAAGCCACCTACTGCTTATTCAAAATCTATTACATATTATGATGCACCTTCCTTACAGAGATTCAATATTCATACCACTTATAAAAGCCTGAGTAGGTGAAACAGTTTGACAGATCAGAGATTTGCTGGACTGTTGAATTTAATTACAAAGTGACTAACAAACACAACCTCTAAAACGAGATCATTGTTCAATTAAAAGCATACTCAACTGATTCAGAATATACAGAGCATTATGTTGAGCATTACTGGTGCTATACATTGATACAGATTAAAAACATGATTATAGAATGAAAATGGCACTCTAAAATGAGTATAAAAGTACAAAAACAACAACAATAACTGTTAACAGAAATAGTGCATAAACATTCAAATAAAAAGATTAAGTAGTCTTTTACAATCAGTATTATATTTAGATTATTTACATTGATTGTTACTTGATTTACATTTCTAGGAAGGAAATATATAAAAAGAAGTATGCAGAGTTTACTAATTATTTGTGGTTTTTATGTTTTAATGTTATTCTCACGGTCAGGATTTGGCTTGATCTTGACTAATTGCAGGTACTCCTTCAATCCCATGAGCCACCAGTGCCTCACACAAGTGAGTAAGGTATGTCGAGTCTGGATATCCACTGTTGCACACAAACAAATATTTCACATTCACACAAAAAGTTGAATTGGATATTTTAAATGTCAAATTAATGCATTCTGATAAATTAAGCGTTCATTCTCCCAGTCCACACTTATTAAATATAATAAATATACTAAATGTTGATTTATCTTTCAGGCCTACAGTTTTTTTTTAAAAAATTAAAACTTTCTTACAAGGTTTTCCCTAGTAAAAAACCTATGCCATCATTTATTTAAAATACATGTATATCATACTAACTTTACTACAAATCCATTAACCTATTTAGTGACATATCTCTCAAGACTCACTGATACAAAATTATAATGAACATTTTGAAGTATTTCTTTATTGCACAATGCAAATTTCTTAATATTATGGCTAACATGTTTTAATATCACTATTAATAAGGACTGTATGATCTCTGCAGTCTTTAAATGCAAGATATTTAAAGTGTACAATCAAATATACTTCAGTATATCTTGAGTTGGACCACAATTAAAGTGCATTAAGTACATAATTAGTTGTTCCAATTTAGCAGACACCAAGTATAACAGTTTAGTATACTAAAAGTACAATTGCAAAGTATTTTTATCAAGCACATAAATATGTTAATGTATTTATAGTATACTTAGCACAAAATAAACATATTTATTATAGTCAGTTAAAGGTCAGCTAAAATGTTCGTTAATTCAACTTCCTCATCAAATTTAAATTACAATTCTGATTCCCTTTTGCAAACTTGTGACAGCTAATGTTTTAACCATGCCATGGATATCCTGACACAGTCATGTAACAGATTGTTACCTAATAATAAAAATGGCTACTCTCTACTACAAAAGAGATCCTAGTTTGTAGACACTGTAAGTTGGGGCAAACACCCCTGTGGTTAAGCACCAACACATCCTTGCTAAAATTATATTAGGAAATCATAAGTAATAAGATAATTAGTACTCTCTAAAATCATAGAAATCACACATCAACATGTCTATGCCACCAGTCATGGTATAATTATCGTTGCAAGCTTAGTGTTTGTTCAGCTTAGCATCTGGACTCACCCACTCTTTCCTCCATCCACCCTGGTCTTGTGGGGGATCCTGCCCCAAGTTACTTTTGCATCACCACCAGCCTTCTTGCTTGAGCTAACAGTAAATGTTAGGCCTTGATCAAATGCCTTTTCCAGGCAAGGCAATAAACTCCGTCCCTTTGGGTTGAGTGGCAGATAAGCCACAAATTGACCACCCTCGAATGGTGACCCAGGACAGGGATCCTTATCCTAGAAGAGATGCGTAAGGCACAGAAATTAAAAGGTAATATTATATTATATAACTGATATTATAATATATTTTGCAAAATTGTAAGCTATATGTCTACAATGCTTTACTTAATAAGCTAATATATAATACACAAAGCTAATACCCCTTGTATGCCATCAGGTATGCAGTATGTGATCTTGACCGTTGTGTATTTGTTATAGCCTGGAAGACTCAAAGTCAACTCCACACATGTCATAGTGCCTTGGATGCCCTTATGTTCTTTGCTGTCCTCTTGTCGTGAATGCTGCTCTTGAGGCTGATGTTCCTGTTGTGTATCTTTTGAGCTACAACTTTGAACCGGATCCCCCAGTACCTTCTTCTCAGAGATCATCTCTTCTTTTCCACACACTCGGCAGTATTTATGCAGTTGTAGGCAGTCAGAGCAAAGGATGATACCGCAGGTGGTCCGTTTCACATTTGCATTATTTGCTCCACACAAGCATTGTTCTGAAACAATATATGACAGCAGGTTGGTCTGTTTCAAGGTCATTGAGGTATCTTGTTTTTTGTATGCTTCAAGTGGTAAAGAAGTTGGCCCATCATTTTTTTGTCTTGCGTCTTCTCTGGCATAAGTAAATTGGCTTTGTGAGTTTGTCTTGCTTAATTCATCCTTGGTAGATCTAGGGTTTTCCAACCTTTCCAATGTAGCCGATTTCGGTTTGGTTGATTGTCCTTCACTCTTGCGGCTGCTATTAGACTGAGCCACTTGACTTGTATCCTGAAAAGGAAACTCCTTCAGACTTTGATCAGACTTAGAGTGATCAGCTTTTGTTGACCGTATGCTCAAAGAAGACATGGCTGCTCCTTGATCTACACCCTCCTGCAAGGTCTTCATCTGTGGTAAGGAAGGAGACTTCTGCCCAGGATATATGTCCTTAAATATATCACTGGCTTGAGAGCAGAGCAATTTTGGGCCAAGCAAGTAAATGCTGTTCCTCGTGTTGTGCAAGATGACCTTGCGAAAACGTGACCGCACATTCAAACAGCAGGTTTCAAACAGTTTATCTTTTTCAACCAGGCCAAGCTCTGTCAAACTCAACTCCTGAAAGCAAAAGTCGCTGGCTACCATAGCCACTAGATTCTGAAGCTGTCGATGACTTTCTCCAACCTTCGATGAATCTGTGCCCTTGAGCGTCACGCTCGTCTCACGTTTGCCTGCTTGTTTCTCAGTCATTTCTAAGCCAGATTTCATGGCATCTAGTTGGTTGCCATAGGCCTCCTTCATGTACATCCACATTACACAAGACACAGTTAGTTCTGCTTCCACTGTAGGAATCGGAGAATCTTCATTGGATTTTCCACCACTGAGGCTATTGGATCTTGCTCTTTGATAAGCATGTGTGCTAATCATTGGCTTAGCTGTAATCTGGTTATTTTTCACCTGATCTTTTAGGTGTGGCCGACCTGAGAAACTATTGGCTCTCCTTAAGGGGGATTTGGAAGTGGGCAGTGATGTTGAGGAGGGAGCAGCTGTCTTCACTTCAGTATTACTGGCTGATAGGGCATTCACACTTGTGTTCACTGAAACTTTGACTCCTGTGGTCAATGTTGAAGTGAGTCCAGCGGCAGTAGCTGGTTTGGCCTTGGATGTGTTGAAGGTGGTTCCAACAAATGTATTCCCAGATAGCGGGTCTTGGTTTTTAAACAGGACATCCTCTCCTGTACAGCTTGGACTTGTCATCCTGAATGTTTCAGTTCCTTCCCCTGTCAGTTCATTACCGAGTACGCCTGCAGTGCCAAGTGAAGACCTTATGGGTGGTGTTGGGTCTAGCATTAGCATGTCCATTTTAGTTGTGAGACTCTTTATGTCTCCACCCATCTCTCCTAGCCCAGAGCTTTTAAACCGAGCCGCTAGTTTGTATTCTTTTGTATTCCCAACGTCCCCTTTTCGTTCAGTACGAGAGCCAATCAGTTTAGGGGGCACTGGAGTGTGTACTTCACTTTTTCTCTTAACCTGTTGCTCTCTCTCTAAGGATTCAAGGGATGCTGATGGAGAACTGGAAGAGGATGCTGGCATTTCCGTCAAGTTCCGCATCACGTCTTCCTCCCCCCCAAGCAGTAGCATTTGTTTGGCCTGAGACACCTCCCTTTTTTCTCCAACTATATAAATGCTGTCCTGGTCATAGCTAAGCAGAACATTAGGCAGTACTAACTGCACCTTTTTAAATGCGGAATTCAGTCCGTCTGGCATGTAAAGAGCACCCTTTTCAATCTGGTCTTTTCTCAGACAACCCTCTAACTGTTGATAAAGCTGCTTGAGCTCCTTATGGGCTTGACGCATGTTCTGTTTAACCCCTAACCCAGTTGGGACCTCTGACTGTAGGTACAGGGTGGTGACCCCCTCGGATGTAAGGTGAACCACTTGCACTCCATGAAGTTGCAGTATTTGCTTGTACTCTTTAATGCTTTGCAGGTACGCAAACACATCAGCTTCCATGATGATCGAAAGATCCTCCAAATTAGCTTCATCTATCCTGCACTCTGCCCCCTCCTCCATTTTGCTTTTCTTAGTCCGAGTAATGCGTTCAGTGAGGGCTTCATTGCTGTCTTGCCGTCCGTAGTGCACATGTCCTAAACCTGCCATGGATATAGAGCTGACATCTCCTGAAGACTGGGATGCAAAGCTGGCCCATTTCTTTACACTTGCGAGGTCTTCCCTCTTCTCAAGACTTTGACCTCTGTCTCCACTAAAATTAGGATATTCGGCTTTTGAAAGGTGATTATTAAATAACGTCTGCATATAAGGAAAGGCGCCTTGAAAATCAGAGTAGTTGCCTTGCAAGGTGCACGTGTCCTGCAATAAGCCACGTTGCATACGTAGACCAGGAAACTCACTGCGCAGTACATTCAGAGTCTCTGCACCGCGAGGAAGCTGACTGCAATCTATAGTCGCAGTCATATCGAGGATCACCTAAAGGAGTGCAAAAACATCAACTTTGTGACTGTCAAAACAAAATGAATACTAGACTAGATACGATTGGGAAATGGAATTTGTATTTTTTTAAAAAGCTGTCAAATGCAATGCTTATATGGTCAGCAAACCTTATTTAGACTCTGGGACTCTTGTCTTGGTAGACTCAGGGCGAGTTCATATTTTATGCCATCTAGCAGTAAAATGTGAGGATGATGACGAAGTACGCTCTGGACCACTAAATAAAACCAGAAAGAGAGGATCAATCTCCTTTGAGAGGCAAAGACTTGCTCAGCAGTTTACACACTAACAAATAAGATGTTTGCACACACAGATGTAAGTTAATTTTTCATAATGTCTGATTAATAAAAGTATCAATTGTCGTTTTCTCTCTGTCTCACCAAAGACACTGATTCTCACTTATCTGACTCTGCTGCAAGACACCCACACAAGCACAGTGAAAACTCACTCACTTTTAATCAGGCTTGACAGGACATAAAGAATACACGGGGTGGCACAATCTGGCCACCCCCCACACATACACTTTATCAGCAAACTGACTACACAACTAAAATGTTGCCTAGGCAGACTAATCGGCTTGCAAGAGCCAGTGATTTCATTAAGTATATGCCAGCCGTTTGGCTGCCAATCAGTGCATTTTGGATTTTTTCCAACTACCAGCTACTTGGCAATGACATTCACATTTACATGCATTGAAATTCAATGTATGCACCAGAAATATAAAAAGTGGGGTAAGTTTGGTCAACATTTTATGCTAAAAAGTAAAAATACCAAAGTAAATAGCAATGCAAACATATACAGTTACTAAAATATATACAGTCTCATAAAATGTTGTACATTTTCAGTGTATTCACCTTTTTCTTCCTGTAAGAGCGGACACGCCCATTTGTAAATTCTATGGGTCTAGCTTCCGGTCTTATGCGCGTCCAGCTATTTTTAGCTGTACAAAACAGCTTGCTTTTCTGCTCGATATTGAAAATTGGTGTGTCTTACCATATTATTGTGATGTATTATCTTAATTATGAACACACTGGTTTGTAGAGCAAAAAGTTTTACCGTTTACTGCACGTTGTTATTCTTCTCGTTATTTTCCTATAGCAGTTGATGAACTGGAATTCTCGCACATACTCGCTTCCGTGTTGAAGAAAAAGATGGATAAAACCATGTAAATTGTTTTGCTTATGAATAGCCATAAATTCTTAATTTATGCATGTAAATTAAGGTAATGTAGGCTAGATACAACCCTTAGAGGGGTCATTGGATGCAAAATTCACTTTTACATGGTGAATGGACACTAAAATGTGTCTTGGCAGTGCATGTACACAACCACCATGATGATAAAAATACACCCAGTGGATCATAAATCATAACCCCTTTCTCAAATCAAGCCGTTCACAGATTCTTGGCAGACTGACGTAGTTCTGCACAAGCCGCTCCCACGATTGTTGGGTGACAGTGCCATTTTATCACAGACCCACCCTAAGTGAGCTGTCAACAGTTCGCCATTGTTTCGACGCCGGAGCAGTTGTAGACAAGAATGGCTCCTAAGCGATTGAGGTGTTTTATTATTGGATGTAATAATGAACATAGCAGTCGTCATTTACTCCCGACATCTGAGCCGCTGAAGACGCAGAGGATTACGTTTGTTTTTGAAGGGAATGCACCCCCCCCGATCTACCTAAATGCATTTATGTTCGCGCGAATCATTCGTGATCCAGCTTCACCTCCAGAAGAAGTGAGTATAAGGTTTTTTTTTTATGAATTTTTGCAAATCACCTTTCCTAATAATGCTCTAATTAGCAAGTTCTGTGGCTAAATGCGGCTAAAGTTAACAGCCTCAGAGAATGGCTCGTCACCCCACGGAAGAGAGGGGTGGGGCGAGCAGAGCTCATTAGCATTTAAAGGAGACATGCACCGAAACGGTCGTTGTGAACAGAGCTGTTTTTGACAGGGTAAAAAGGGTGTTGTTTTAGGCCCCGATCACACCGAACAAAAACGCGACAGCTGATTTGGTGGTTGCCAAGCAACATAAAAAACACAGCGCACTGCACTTTTTTTTTTTAAAAGTCACCAAAAAAAAGGCAGTGCGATACCCCTCGCGTTTTCAGACCTAAAAAACGCGTTCGGTGTGATCGGGGCCTTACACTACCATTGAGAAATTTTAACCAAAGTATGTTGTAGACTTTTCTTTAAAGGGGGCATAACACACACAGTTTTACCCAATCTCATGTTAATCTTGAGTACCTATAGAGTAGTACTGTATCCTTCATATCTCCAAAAAGTCTTTAGTTTTATCATATTTATAAAAGAAAGATACAGCTTTACGATTCTCTCCGGAAACAGCCGAGCTTCTGGAGGCGCACCGTGGGCGGAGCTAAAGAGTGACGAGCATTTGGGGCCACCGAATGCCAACAAAACAGACATTTGATGCCGTTTCACTTACCGTCTGCAGTTCTGAATCATGACCGGGATCTTTTATAGCTGGGACCGCTCCATCTTTCAGTATCAAACTATGTGCCGCTGGGTTCTTTAGGAAGCTGAACAAAGTTATCTTTCCCTTACAACCAAAAACACAATTCTTTGGCGACATTCTTCCCGAGCAAGTCCCGTGTAGCGCTGCCGCCGGATGAAGTGCTGTTGATGGGCGCGATCTCGCTCTCGCGCTGGTCGATGCGTGCGCGGGCGCGCTCTTCCGGGAGAAATGCCCATATAAGGAGTTCCACCCTCGTCTACGTCATGAAGAGCCACGATCGAAAAAAACTCTCCAAAACTTGTACGAACCCGGAAGTAAGATTTTTGGCACAGAAATACTCTGTCATACGTCCAAATTGTTTTTTGAAACTTTGTCCATGCTTAGCATGAGAATCCAACTCTTTAACAGTGTAAACAACTCAATGCATGAAACAGCATTGTACCCCCCCTTTAAGACCCTAAATAATCATATCAACTTGTGGAAAATGGGCATCCGATGACCCCTTTAATATTTTTATGACGTAGCAACCCTGTATGATGTGGACTATTCTATTGCTTAAATAAATCAGCTGTTCAGTTCAATACCTGAAGAAAATTTTCCCCTACAATTTCAAGTTATGGTTCAAACAAACAAACAGACAAATAAATAAATAAAAGAGATGGAATAGTGAAATGAAAATATTTAACTTGTTGAACGTTCAACTTTAAATTACATTTGTTTTGCAAAAACAACTATTTGTGTTAATATTTAGTGGACAACTTAGGTTGTAAAGTGGCACAGTTTACCCCACTTTTCCTTAGCTATTTCACCAATATCCATGTATTCATCTATTGACAGCATTTACTCTGATGTTTAACAGCAGTCATCAGTCATGTACATACCTGTGCTCTCCTCAAATGTGACGAGGGCACGCGGAGGTGTCCGCGCGATGATAGTGACGGACGTGACCTCTCCTCCTCCGTTCCTCTGGCGTAGGAAGTGAATCAGTAGTTTGTCCCGGAGCCGTTCGTGATCCACGTCTGTTGGCAAACCGTGAACGCACACCGTACGGCCTTCCTCTGCCATCATTCAGGGCTGCCACCTATAAACACTGATTTTGAGTAAACACAAGTGGAGAAGGGCGGTATAATTATTAATGCGTCACCAAACAAGCCATTTGAGCAGATAAATATCGAAATGTCTTTTCCAGCTTGGTCAGTTACTACCTTCCTCATTATAATAACCAAAAGGACGTAAAAGTCGTTGTCCTGTCCACCGACCGTTTGTGTACGGAGCTCGAGCACACAGGAAGTGTAACTAACAACAGAGTTCGTGAGAAGAGACTCCGTTACGCTGTCGTTTTTTAAGATGATTATGTAATGTATTTTTTTCACCTGTGTGTATCGATATCAACACTTCGTCGCTCTGTTCCCCTTTAAAATAGAGGATTTCCCTGTTTTCTTAAATATTAATTTCGTTATTTCGTGCCTGGCGTCGTTTAGGCTACATGAGAAATAAAAGTGAAAGTACGAACGCAGACGATGAGAGATTGTTAGACTGAGCCACTTTCCAAGTTTTCATGACTTGAGCTGCATGCAAACTGGGAAATCATGAGTAAAAGTCGTGCGCCTAATGTGTTCGTTATTTATTATTTATTGTATTATTTTTTCCTATTATTTATTTTCTAATCTATTTTTATAAATTATTTATGTCCCATGTCATGTCTTATTTTGCCCTTTAAAAACCCTCAGCCTTACAAAAAAGCGTTTATGGGTCGATAAAACAAGAAAATGGGTCAGCAACATACAAAGTCTTTTTCATAAAATAATAAAGTAAAATTAAGTTTTTGCACATCCTGAGATATTATTCATGCTACTACTTTTAGAAGTTCAATAGTTTCTTATGAATATATAAACCTTACAAAACAAAAGGTACAATTAGCATGTCAAGGCACCACAGCGTTTGTAAAAAAAAAACTGAAAAACATAACTGAAATAATTTTATACAGATATAACAAATTTAATACAGTTATAATAATAAGTATTATTCTGGTGGATGCATAAAATAGTTTGCAGTGATTGAGTACTGAATTTTCAAGAACCATGACATCTGGCCAGTAAGTAATGTTTTGTTTTGAATTTTACACAGGACAAGTGATATGGCAAAACGAAAATTTGACGCGCCATCTACAGGCGATATCGTGCTAGTGCAGGAACATATTTGCTCACATTCTAGTCTATTAATACTCAGAGCTCCAACATGTGTCAGGTCAACAATATCTTGTGACAGGCAGCTTCGTTCTCGAAGGGACATGCGGTCGTTTTCGAGCATTGCCTGTTATAAATACCAAACAAATGTTTTAAGCAAGTTTATCTTGATTATTGAAGTATAGCCAGAAAAGGAGAAACTTGAAGAGCGTTCAAGGTAGGAAGACCTTATCTTTAGAGCATATACACTGTTCTCAGTGTTATTATTGCATGCTATTAATGTTGATTTATTAGTCTGTTCCTTAAACTCGGAAGCAAAACTTGCTGGGTAGGAGTTTTACTTACTCAACTGTGTTCCTATGGCTGATTGGAAAAGGTTATGCCTATTGAGCAATGCTGCTTTACTAACACTCCTACAGCACAAGGCCACAATTTTTGTGCCAATACCTTTTGTTCTAGGCGTACAACTCTAGTACACTTCTAAATACAAAAGCTCTTGTTGGGATGTCCCGGGACACCTTTGCCTTCACTTCTGCCTCTCTGCGCTCCTTAAGGCTGGAGCAGGAGCTGCATGACTGGGAGGACGCCAGGCGGGCACTGGCACACAGGAGGGCTATGACAAGACGTCCGTTACCTGCCGCCCCCAGACTCCGACATGGAAACGAGAGGATCCAGACAGTACGTGCTCCACCACCCCAAATACGGTGCAGAGACCCAGCCATCCATAACATCTTTATGTGTGGAGATATGAAGAGAGTGTATGCCGTCCTCAAAGACCCAGGCATGGTGAATGCACTGATGGAGACCGTACATGAGGAGATGGTGAGGGCCACGGAAATGGGTAGGACACACCACCACACACACAAACAAACATATGCGTTTAGGTGTATTTGGGTGAATTCTCTCCTCTCATTCTTTTGCAGGAATGTGGACTCTAACCTCAAAGGTAAAGCAGACGTCTGCACTGCGTCTGGCTGCCAGCAGGGGCACTCCGGCTGTGTCGAGGAGCTGCTGTTTAGGGGAGCAGAGGTGGATGCAAACCCAGGCAGCCGTACAGCTTTACATGATGCCTGTTCTGGAGGCCATCACATCTGTGTGCGCCTGCTCCTAGACCACGGGGCTGATCCAGACCTGCTTGCTGTAGACGGCAATGCCCCGTTGCACCTCTGTAATGCAGCAGAAACATATCAGTGAGTTGGCCTCCACACAGTCAGAGGGAACAAAATGTCAAATGTAATGAATAAAACAAACAAACAAAATTAATAACTAAAGAACATGGTCCAAATGTCTCACAAGTAAAGTCAAAATCTTTCAAAGTAGGTTAGGGGTCAGTAAGATTTTTTTTTTTTTAGAAAGATACTTTTATTTAGCAAATATGCATTAAATTGTTCAGAAGTGACAGTAAAGACATTTATAATATGTGTTATTTTAGTTTTCGTTTTTTTTTAAGTGTAATTTTAGTTAAAGTTTCAGTAATTTTGTTTTTGCCATTCAGACAATTTTTTTATTGTATCTATATATTTTATTATTAAGTTAATTTTTATTTCAGTTTGAGTTATTTTAGTACATCAAATTTAACTAAAATGTTGCCTTGGCAACTAGGTGAAAAGTTTACTTAAAGTATGTATAATGCATTATAAAAGTGGTTTTAATGCAATAATTATGCCTTGTAATGCACCTTATAATGCATTGTACAATCTCATGAATAATTGTATCCACAGTTAATACATTAAAACACTTATCAATTCATTGTTACACTATGCATTTTAAATTTGGTTATAATTATTTACAATAATATAATGTATTACAACGCACATTATGAATAATTATAATGCATTATACACTCTAACCCTTTATAATGCATTAAAGCCATTAAGTGTTACTGAAGGTTTTTAAAAAATATATTTAATTTCAGTTAAGGTTTATTTTATTTCAAGAAACAACAGTTTTTTAAATGGTTTTAATTTTTATTGATTATAAAACCCTGTTTATAATGTAACAGAATGTTTCCATTTCAAATAAATGTTGTTCTTTAGAGCTTTCTATTTAAAAAAAAAACAAAAAACAGCTCAGCTGTTTTCAGCATTCATACGCCTAGTTTAAACTTAGTTTACCTTAATAAGAAATGTTTCTTGAGCACCAAATCAGCGAATTAGAATGATTTCTGAAGGTTCATGTGAGACTGGTGTAATGATGCTGAAAATTCAGCTTAGACATCACAGGAATAAGTTACATTTTAAATTATATTAAAATATATATTCACAATATTACTGTTAATTGTATTTATGATCAAATAAATGCAGCCTTTGTAGGCATAAGACATCTCACAATCCCAAACTTTTTAGTTTAACAAAAAATAAAAATGTCATCATTTACTCACCCTCACATCACTTTGACCTGTATTATTGTCTTTCATTTGTGAAACACTAAAAGAGATATTGGCATGAGTTCAGAGTTTTTTTTTTCCATACAACAAAAGGTGATTCATACTACATAACGTCACACCATGTTGAAATGAAATGTACAGTTATCTTTTTTTTTTTTTTTTTT
>NW_015625586.1:1177257-1178301 GCF_001515625.1 Sinocyclocheilus rhinocerous
CTCTGGCACACAGTAACAATGCCACACTCTTATCTGCTCTGCAGGTGTGCTGAGCACTTGGTGACGGGTGGTGCACTGGTGAACGTGGCCCAGCGAGACTCAGGTCTCAACCCCCTTCACGTGGCCTGCAGGAGAGGACTGGAGGACCACGTGGAGCTCTTTCTGTCCTATGGAGGGGACGTGACAGCTCGAAGCCAAGAGGGCGAGACGCCCTTGAACGCAGCCTGCGCTGGGGCTGAGAGGCCTGCAGATGCAGGGCGGTATCTGCGTATTGTCCAGAAGATGCTAGTGGCCGGGGCTGATGCACAGACTGCTGGGAGGAAGATGCATACGGCCCTGCATAATGCCTGTGGAAACTGTTGCCCCCGCATAGTTAAGCTGCTGCTGGAACATGGGGCTCGTGCAAACGTTGCTAACTGTGCTGGATACACACCCATGGACTGCCTGTTACAGGTGGGATGATGATGGGATAGAGGGTTAAGACTTTTGCAAGATCCTGTTTTTACTTTTAGATGTTGATTTTTATAAAATATTAAGAGCACCTTTTATTGAAACATCTCACCACAAAATTTGAAATTCTGCTGAATGATTTCTGAAGGATCATGTGACACTGAAGACTGGAGTAATGATGCTGAAAATTCAGCTTTGTCATCACAGGAATAAATTACTTTTACAGAAATATTCAAATAGAAAACAGTTATTTTAAAAGGGTCATATGATGCGATTTCAATTTTTCCTTTCTCTTTAGAGTGTTACAAGCTCTTGGTACATAAAGAAGATCTGTAAAGTTGCAAAGACTAAAGTCTCAAATCCAAAGAGATATTCTTTATAAAAGTTAAGAGTCAGCCACGCCTACCTAAAACGGATCGTTCTAACACGCCCCCACACGTCTACGTCGCTATGTGGGAAGATTTGCATAACGCCGCCCAAATGTTCACGCAAAGAAAGAAGGCATAACTTTTATTCTAGCTGTAATATTGAAAAGTGAAAAGTGAAAAAGTGAAAAGTGACGTGACATGTGGCCAAGTATGGTGACCCATACTC
>NW_015625586.1:1178402-1181740 GCF_001515625.1 Sinocyclocheilus rhinocerous
GGATCATGTGACACTGAAGACTGGAGTAATGATGCTGAAAATTCAGCTTTGTCATCACAGGAATAAATTACTTTTACAGAAATATTCAAATAGAAAACAGTTATTTTAAAAGGGTCATATGATGCGATTTCAATTTTTCCTTTCTCTTTAGAGTGTTACAAGCTCTTGGTACATAAAGAAGATCTGTAAAGTTGCAAAGACTAAAGTCTCAAATCCAAAGAGATATTCTTTATAAAGACATGGTTTTATGTTTACGCGGCGCGATGCAACGCAACGCGTAAAAAGACAGTATAGTCATTATAATCCATAATTATGTCCCCACTGGATGCAACGAATGCCTCGTTTATAATGGGTTTTCATGGCATAGAGGAGAAACAATAATGTACAGTATGTGGAAAATAATGTTTTTTTTTAACCTTAAACCACATAAACACATTTCATTACACCAAATACACAAAATACTCTTCTTTTTAGCAGCATCATATGACCCTTTAAATTGTAATAATATTTCGCCATGTTACTGTTTCCACTGTATTTTTGATCAAATAAATGATGTCTTGGTGAACATAAGAAACAATTAATTGTTTTAAGAAACAATTAATAATTAATGGAATTAATTATTCCAAATGGTTGAATTCTTCTCTCTGTATTTTGGCAGGTAATAGAAGATTACCCAGCCCAGCAGCCAGAGGTTGTGGCGCAATCTCTTCTTAACTATGGAGCACAGCCACCCTCCCCTAGAGTAAGCGCAGACTGTTATGTGTCCTATCTACTTTACCTACACTTTGGTATGAATCCTTATTTTATATATCTGCCTGTGTTTATCCCAGATGCTGAAACTCTGCCTGCCCTCTCCTGCCACTTTGGAGGTTATGCTGAATTGCTACCCGGTCATCCCAGTGTGTGAGGAGTGGTTAGAGGACATACCAGAGGAACTACTAAAGGTCTCTCTGAAAATATATCACATTCCAAAAAATATTATGCCCAAAGGTTGCTCTAACATAGCTCAGGAGAAATAATGAGTTCTCAGTTTGGTTTCATTTACAAATCAATATCTAATACAAATCAATAGATACTATCTATCTATCTATCTATCTAGTATTAGTATTATTAGTTTTATTTTATACAGTCAGTACGTTTTTTATATTTAAAGATTTTTTATATTTTATTTATTTAAAGCGAGTTTTTTGGGCGGTGTAGAGTAGTGCTTGTTGTTTGTCATTTCTCCGATCACAAATGCAGACATGGTTTTATGTTTACGCGGCGCGATGCAACGCAACGCGTAAAAAGACAGTATAGTAACTCTGCCTGCCCTCTCCTGCCACTTTGGAGGTTATGCTGAATTGCTACCCGGTCATCCCAGTGTGTGAGGAGTGGTTAGAGGACATACCAGAGGAACTACTAAAGGTCTCTCTGAAAATATATCACATTCCAAAAAATATTATGCCCAAAGGTTGCTCTAACATAGGTCAGGAGAAATAATGAGTTCTCAGTTTGGTTTCATTTACAAGTCAATATCTAATACAAATCAATAGATACTATCTATCTATCTATCTATCTAGTATTAGTATTATTAGTTTTATTTTATACAGTAAGTTTACTTTGCATTTTGGTTGGTCATGCCCTGCTGTTTACATTTTCATTCAGAAACGAATATCTCATCCTAATGAAAAAAACACTTGTTGTATTCTCAGGAGCATCAGTCTTTCTTCGATGCGGTCAGACGGATGAGCGGTCAGCTGCGCTCTCTTCAGCACCTCTGCCGTTGTGCGCTCCGCCGCCACCTAGGTTTATTTTATACAGTAAGTTTACTTTGCATTTTGGTTGGTCATGCCCTGCTGTTTACATTTGCATTCAGAAACGAATATCTCATCCTAATGAAAAAAACACTTGTTGTATTCTCAGGAGCATCAGTCTTTCTTCGATGCGGTCAGACGGATGAGCGGTCAGCTGCGCTCTCTTCAGCACCTCTGCCGTTGTGCGCTCCGCCGCCACCTAGGGTCACTGTGTCACTTCGCAATAGTCCAGCTCAACATTCCCAGCTCTTTAAAAGATTATCTCCTGCTGCATAATGACGGACTGCTCCGTTGAGCTGCATTTTTAGACAAACAAAAATAGCTGACTGGAAACAATGGGTTGAACTTGTTTTGCACAATATTTAGCATCTGTGATAAATATATGTTGTTATAAATTGATGTCTGATGGTTTCAGATCTTTCTGGATGCCTCTTGACAATAATAGTAATGTGGATTATGGCCCCGGTCCAAATGGGGCAGTGCCCTGGGGACTTTGACTGTCAGAGGCTTTGAACTGAGAGGACCACAGTGGCTTAACAGACAGACATAAAGCACTGCAAATGTAATGTTGATACTGATAGGTGGGTAGTGCTTTAATATGTGCCAGAGGCGGTTCTCAAAATGTGAAATAAACAGAAATGAAAATGCACTCTTGACACCAACTGAATGCATTATTGCTTTTTATGTATTTATTACTTTGATGTTGTATACAAATAAACACTCTCACTGTTGCAGTGCCATTTCTTTATCACAGTTGCTTGTTTATTTCTTACATTTTGAAAATTAAGAACTGATATTGTATATTGTAGATCTACATCTTTTTTTTGTAAGCTACCACATTTGCAAAATAGAAGTTGGATTTGTCAATCAATCAATCAATCAATCGATAAACATACATACAAACAAACAAAGAGCTAAAGTTTTAAGTAATTTTTCTTGCGTAATTTTGAAATAAAATTCAAAATGTAGGGGCCTCATACAACCATTTTTGTCCTTGAGTGTAGTTTTATTTATATAAATACATTTCTATATATAATTTATAGACATCTGTCAATAACTACAAACCAAAAAACGTTTATTTTCATTTTTTAATTGATGTTTAGTTTTATACATTTTGTACATTTAATGTTTTATTAATATTATTATTAATTTATTTAATTATTTAAGACTGAAGAGAGAAAGTGAGCGATTCAGAATTTTTGTTTTGCCAACCACGTGACCCTTCCTACTCTGACGGAGCGTCAGCTAGGGCTGTTCGATTCCGACATTTTTGGAATCGAGTCCGATTCCGATTCCTGTCAGTCATAGCCCACAGCTCAGCAGGGACATGCGTTTATCACATGAATTAAACAAGACATGAAGTGTCTAAAATAAATTTGCCCAGTTCAGCTGAATGATGAAGTTTACGATGACTGTATGCTTTGCACAAAATTAACAAACTGTACACTGAAACAAAATAACCAGAACATTAACAATAACTAATAGAGCTCGTGGTTTATCTGTCAATCAGATGCGCTCTCGGCCACTGATCTATGCTCGGAG
>NW_015625586.1:1181912-1199936 GCF_001515625.1 Sinocyclocheilus rhinocerous
GATAGAGCTCGTGGTTTATCTGTCAATCAGATGCGCTCTCGGCCACTGATCTATGCTCGGGATTATAATCTTTTATAATTATCATTGGCTGATAGAAATGTTTTAAAAAATAGTATTTTAGATGGTAATAAGAACAAGACCCTCGATTACGTCATGATCTATTCTGTCGTGCAGCGCTCAAAATTGTGGGCAAGCCAGTTCCACCGTAAAATAACCTCTGAATCGTTTTTTTTTAATTTTTTTAACTGGTTCATTAAAACTATCTATCCGAATCAGGAAACTAATCAGACTTCTAATCACGTTTAGCGAGCATGAGGGAGGCGAATGGTAATACAAATATAAAAATGAAAATAATCTTTTATCTCACAACTCTCGTAATTACGGCTTTTAGCGAGCATGAGGGAGGTGAATGGTGCTTCTCAAACGGAAGGCTGCATCCTAAAAATCGAGGAATCGATTCCTTTTGGAATCGATTCCCAGCCCTAGCGTCAGCTGTATGCGTGCGCGTGCGCGTGAGGTTGTACGTGTGTTTATTTATTTCTGAGCCAAGCGTTTCGTCTTTCAACCGGTGTAGGGATTAAAACAGCGTCGATCCAGAATGATCTGAAGTAAGAGAAGGTAAATGTGCTGTTATGTCTGTTTAAAGAACATGTGTTCTGTTAAAACGTGCGAATCAAGGTCGTCATACATCGCCGCTACATGATTAACGTTAGCTGCATTCCCTCGCAGACAGACAAAACAAAGCAGATACTTTTTCATTAAATGTATTTTTACTGTTCGGTACTTCGTCTCATTTGTGTTTTGTATCGACTGTAGATCATTCTAGGCCCTGTGGGCGACATTAAATGTGCAACGATGAAGGTTTGTTCAAGATTTCAAGGCTTTAGCGGAAATCGCTAGCGAACATCTAAATGTACAAACTGTCTGGTAATACTGTATTATTAATGAACTAATATAAAACTTAACAGAGGAGAATTATAGTTTTAATGCAAGAAATGTATGTCACTCAGTACTTAATGTCATGGGCTTATTGCCTAATGCAGCCTAGAAGTGTGTCACTTTGTGTTAGGTAACAAGAGTTGGCTGCGGGTCTTTACACTCTTAACGATCCATACAACACACTGATGCTTTGCTAGATGATCCAGCCAGACCGTTAATGCTTTCTAACAGTCTAACCCATAATTAAAGTCCAACAACATCCAAAGACAATAATTACCTATTATAAATCTCAGATTCAAGCAGGTCACTAAGATTGAGATGACTTCTGAGCTTGATTTGCTTTTTAATGCACTTTTCTGATCTTATTATGAAAGACTTGAGTAATATCAATAGAATCGTTGAGATACTATGAATAGTTTTTGATATTTTCAATTAGTTTTCATTTTTATATTTTCCATTTTCTTTTGAATTCCAGTTAAAGTTTTAGTAATTTTGTTGTGTTGTCATTGATTTTATTAGTTTTTGTTATATGTCTAATAAGTCTGTTTATATATATATATATATATATATATATATAGTATTTTACTATAAGAAATAAAATATAATTTTACTTATTTTTAGCAAAATGCACTTAATTTAGTTTTTCCCCCTGGAAACAAGACTAAATATCTTTATATCAATTTGCTTATCTAGTAAATGCATCTTAATTAGAGAATTTTTAGATATTTTGACTAGAAACAAGACAAAAATACTAAGTAAGAGGAGCCTTTTTTTGCAGTGAAATTAAATATCCTGCTTTAATTGGTAATTTGTCACATGATGGAAGTAAAAAGGGTTGTGAACATGGTTGATGTGATCTTTCTTTTTCTTGTCTGCGCAGGTCAAGAGGGGCTGGGATGGCGGTGTGTGCTCTAACTGTGCTTGACGGGCTCGGCGAGGAGGCCACGGCTTTGGGCGGCGTGGTCGTCCTGTTCCTGGCCGTGGTTCTTGCCTGGCTGTCTACCCACGTGGCCGACCGCGGAGATCACATTCTGGGGACCATTCTCACCGTGGGCGCCCACGCCTCCCTCATCGGCCTCGGGGGTCACGACAGCTACGCCAACCCCCCGCCCAGCTCAGAGCCCAGCGAGCAGCAGGACGAAGAGCCCGTGGAGGAGGAGAAGCAGGAAGAGGGAGAGGCCCGGCCGGATGGGCGAGAGGATGTGCCTGGAGAGGAGCTGCTGGATATTCAGGGTGGGAGAAAGAAAGTGAGCTATGTTCAGGGTGATGAAAGAGAAGAGGGGAAGGAGGAAGGGACGGAAGAGGAGGCAGAGGATGAGGCCGCCAGTATCACTGTGAGACTGAAGTTCCTGAATGACACGGAGGAGCTGGCAGTACTCAGACCACAGGACACCGTTGGACTGCTGAAGAGGTGAGAGAAACACACACATGAGGCAGGCAGTGAAAAAGTTAACTCTTCTATATGAATTGGAGAAATCAAAAAATACTTTCTTTAAAGTCTGATTTGAACTTAAGTTTGTGTTTAATCTTTAAACATAGGGGAATTATTATATAGTGTAATGGAATTATAATAAATAAAGTCAGTACTAAGTACTAAGTCAGTGTCAGTGTAATCAGTCTGACTTTTAGGATTCAAATTTGACCAATCCTCGTTTTTATATAACTGTGAAAAAAAAGTTGTGATCAGTCTTAAAAAAAATTAGATGACTAACCTTAAATCAGAATCAGAATCAGAATGAGCTTTATTGCCAGGTATGTTTACACATACGAGGAATTTGTTTTAGTGACAAGCTCCACAGAGCAACAGAATGACAGTGACAAGACAAGACACAGATAATGAAAGGAATAATATACAAATTAGACTATTTTGTATGTACAGCTATGTTATGTGCAAAATTGAAATGTAAATAAGTATGTGACTAGTACTAAAACTAGTCTAAGTGGTAACACTTTAGTATAGGGACCAATTCTCACTATTAACTAGTTGCTTATTATCATGCCTATTATTTACACATTGGCTGTTTATTAGTGCTTATAAAGCACATATTCTGCATGACCATATTCTACATCCCTCATTCTACCCAGTACCTAAATGTAACAACTACCTTATTAACTATTAATAAGCAGCAAATTAGGAGTTTGAGGCAAAATGGTAAATGGTTTGTTAATGGCGAGAATTGGACCTTAAAGTGTGACCGTCTAAGCAGTTTATGCAGCCGACCACAGATCTAGGACTGTGAAAAAAATAAAAAAAATAAAATTACTAAAAGTACTTTTTCAGCCTTATTGTAGTCAGTATATACCTTGATTTTTACGTGTTTCTTCTCAAATTACATGAAAGGGTATTTTTAGAAGCCAGTATGTTAGTGACTGGATTTTATTTATTTGACAAATAAAGTCAGTAGGTTTTTAAAATGTGTTTGAAATAAGTCTCTTGTGCTCACCAAGGAATAGACAAATACAGTAAAATAGTAATATTTTGAAATGTCATAAACATTTAAAATAACTGTTTCTGTTTTAATATATTTTAAATTTGTCCACTGCTAAATGTATTCCTGTGATGCAAAGCTGAATTTCCAGCATCATTACTCCAGTCTTCAGTGTCACATGATCCTTCAGAAATCATTCTAATATGCTGATTTGCTGCTCAAGAAACATTTATTATTATCAGTGTTTAAAACAATTGTGCTGCTTAATATTTTGTGGAAACTGTGATATATTTATTTCAAGCTTCTTCGATGAATAGAAAGTTCAAAGAACAGCATTCATTTGTATTTTTTGGAACATTGAAAATGTCTTTACTCTCACTTTTGATCTTACTGACCCCAAACTTTTGAACAGTACTTTAAGTTTTACATTTTCAATATTCTTCATTTTATTTTTCCGAATTTTGTATACATTTCTTTATGTATTACATTTCACACACAAAATGTTTTGCCATCCACATGACCACCTCACCCTGACCGAGTCAGCTGCTTCAGCATTTTGCTACTGATGTTTAAACCACTTCAAAACATTAACGTCTTAATGCAGTAACACTTGCAAGTCACAAGACAGGGTGAGACTGCAAAAACAAATGCATAAAAAAATCCCTCCATTATTCGCTGTTGCTTAATTGCACAAGCAACTCTCTATTGTTTGTTAATGATTTCTCTCTCTATCTCTCCATCAGTAAATACTTCTCTGGCCGTGAACATCAGATTAAGCTCATCTACCAGGGTCAGCTGTTGCAGGACCCTCAGCGCTCTCTCCTGTCCCTCAACATCACCCACAACAGCGTCCTCCACTGTCACATCTCTCAAGCCCAGGCGCTGCGTGAGATGGCCGCAGAGGAGAACCCTCGAGCCGGGAGGGGCTCCATGCTCAGCGTGGGGCTGCGCTCGGCCGGCGTGGCTCTCAGCACAGGAAGCCTGGTGATCCCCGTGTTCGTGGTGCTGCTCGCCGTCGTCTGGTACTTCCGAATCAACTACCGCCAGCTGTTCACTGCCCCGGCCACCATCTCTTTGATTGGGGTCACGGTCTTCTTCAGCTTCCTCATCTTCGGCATGCACAGTCGATGAGAAGACGGACGAAGAGAGGAATGATGCCAGTATTAGGGAAACGATAGGACGTGAAAATAATCAATCAGAGGTAGCCGAGAAAGTTCTCAGGGAGCCCTCGAGGGTTCTGGTGCCATTTAGACGTCTGAAGTCGAGCGTGCGGTGAGATGTGTGCTAGTGCTTTCAGCTTCATTTGTGAGCAGCACAAAGTAACACTGCTATATAACTTAGCTTCTTAAAAATTGTTTTAATTTAATCTCTGTGTAGCTTCTATGTATAAAGTGAAGTCAGGATCCCACGTCCGACTGGGCTTTTCATTTAGAGGAATCGCAATTTGTGTCGACTTGATTGGTTTTTATCAATTATGTGTCTCTTCTTCACTGGTAATAGCACCACTATCTTCTGTAGTAGCAAAAAATGTCATATGTTCAGATCTCAGTACAGTAGTTATTTTGAGACATCAGTTTACTCGAGCTCGTTTTTGATGTTTGTGATTGAAGGATTTTTTTTGTTTCTTTTGCCAGTGTCACTGAAATCTGTATTTATTTCACTTATTTCTACATAACAGTCTGGTTTAGCATGTCTGCTGCTAGTTACAGCTCATAGTTATCATTTAGGACACAAGAGTTTTATACATGATGAAGATTTTCCATGCAAACATACTGGAGTTTTCTAAAGAGACTGTAGAAAACTCACTGCATTTCATATGTGACATCGATAACAAAGCAAATAAGTTTTTCTCTTGTGTAAAATCTGTATATAAGCAATGTATTTACTGTAGATAAATCAAAAGGGGCATAGAGGAACCTTAAAGCTCTCTGACAAGTTTGATGGTTCTTGTATGAATGGGTCACTTTTGTCAGCAATATCTGCATATGTTTTAGGGGAAAACTAGTCTACCTTCTCATTCTCGCTATAACGGACAACTAGCACCTCTTTAATTAAAATGCATTTTGGTTTTGTTTTGCAGTAATTCTGAATAAAATTGCTCATCTTTGAAATGTTTTTGTTCTTATCCACACACACATTGAAGAACGTCTAAACTATATTGGAGCCAGTAACTTCCACTGTATGGAAAAAGTCATACATGCTTGGAAATTGGAATGAAATGAGGTTGAATAAGTCATGACAATTTTTGGGTGAACTGTCCTTTTAAGAGTAGTTTATGAATGAGTGTGAGAACTTTTTGAGTGAGAAACATTTATTTAGACTGTTACAGAGCTACTACAGTTCATTGAGTGCCAGAGCAATAACTGAGCATCACAGAAGAAACATCCACCCACAGCAATGTTATATCCTAAGTTGTACCATGTTTTTGCTTTTTTTCTCCATCATGCAGACATTTCAATTCACATTCAGAGAAACTCTCAGGTCATTTAAACCTCAAGCAACAAAATTCACAAACCACAGCTCAATGATAAAAAAATTTTACTGAAAAAACAATAAGGCGCTTATAAGGGCTGGATTTTATCCATTTAAGTGCATCTTCAATTGCTATTTGCATTTCTGACTTTTTTTTATTTTTACCAACCATATTTTATACAAAACAAGCTGACAGCTAACATAGTAAGTGCTCTAAGGCTCATCGAACTCTTCAGCCATTTAAACATTGTAATCAGAGAAAATGCATGTTACAGATCAAGGAGTCAAAAAGCCATGATTATAAAAAAAAGATACAAACATTGACACTAAACTAAATAAATAGAGTATCAGACAAGAAATATTAGCCATGACTACAAACAAGAATATTAACTTCAAAACAGACAAAAGATTGTGTATCCACAGATTTGGCAGAAAGCTGTCGGTAGCACTATGCAAGTCCATTATTTAGCAGAGAGTATGAGTAGTAGCTTCGCTTGCAGAAAGCAGCTGAGAAGAGATCAACAGGTTCCAGTAACATTAGCAAGACGATATGAAAGAAAGTTACCCTTTAAAACCAGTAGAGGACATTGCACAGATTAACCTACAGTAAAACAAGAGCCAACAGGGAACAAAATATTTGCAACATCCCATTCACATTCATACAATCTCCAACATTCACCATGTCACATTTTCATGTGTCACTGTAAACCAAATCTCATGTATACACACACAAGAGTATGCAATAACACAGTAAAATAAAAACAAATGCTTGCTCCAGCTCACATCCACACACAAAAAACACATTTAATCACAAAAACGCTCACTTTTCAATGTGCAACACTGTGCCGTAACAAATGTACTCTCTTGTGCCCCAGATACAAATGTCTGAAATGGTCCCCAGATATTTTCTCTCTTACACGCATTCAACAGAGAGTTTGTCTCATCTCGTTCATAAACCTTGAAATGGTGGAAACCAGAGATCACATAAGAACTCATGTCATGATCACAAACTCGGTGTGTAAATATGATGCATGTTCATCAGTTCAGGTCATCGTAGATGCTAGGAGCTGGGGGAATGGGCAGTTTTGGTCGCTTTTTTCGACTGGACAGGCCCAGTGCATTCTGGGCGCTGCTGCTCCCGCCGCCGCCTACTACTCTCTCTCGTTCCTGCCCTTTGTCCCGCTCTCCTCCACCTCCAGTGGTAGTCAGAGTCAGTGTACTGGGCTTGTTCTTTTTCTTAGGTATCTTAGATTCAGAGTTATTGGTGCCTGAGAACGAGACTGCGAATAAGTGGAAAAAAAACAGACAGAGGGTGTCGTTTTTAAAAGCGTTCATGAAAAACTCACTGGCTTTTGAAGATGCCGAATCTGATGGTGAGATATCTGAGGAGCCGTCCCACTGGAGGCGAGACATGATTAGTTGGCCATCAGGGGCATCATAGCCGTCGTTTTCCAGCATTGTTTCAGAGTCAGGTAGCATTGACCTATCAGACAGGAAGCAAGATGACTACATAGAGACAAATGCAGAATAAGCACACATTTAACAAGAACCTCAGTTTAAAGAAACAATCAACAGATTTGAAACAAAAGAGATATTTGCAGATGAGCTGCCACAGTTTCTTCCGTCACCCTTTATTTTACAGGTTAATATGGCACATTGAATTTTCAACAAGCATTATTAAAATCGTGAAGCTAAAGAACTTTTTTTTTTAACTTGCTCTGGATAACAGCATCTACGAAGTGCCTTAAATGTAAAGGAGTCTACAAAAGCTTGAAAAAAACGATAGTGTTAATTATGGAAATATTATGTTGAGTTAATAAATGAAAAGGACTAGAAAAATTGGGATTCTTCATGAAAAAAGAAAAAGCATGAGCAAATCATTATTTAAACTGAACAAAACTATCACTAGTAACACTGTGAAATAAGGTTTGTTAAAGGGGTGGTTCACTGTTTTTTTTCTAGGCTTGATTGTTTATGGGGTGCAGTCTAACGTGTTAATGCTTCGTTTTTTTAAAAAAAAGATCATTTCCTGCTTTTATGAAGCCCCTCCCTCAGAAATAGGCGATGGGCTCTGATTGGTTAGTTAGCCCAGTGTGTTGTGATTGGCTAAACCGCCTCTAGTGCGAGTCTAAACGTCCGACCCTCACCTCAGCAGCATGAGCTCCGGTTGTATTGTAAACGCAAGGACGCGAGGAACAGTAGTAAGAACCGCTGCTTTAGAACACTGATTTTGAAACTTGTGAATCCATTAGAATCGTTAGAAGACAGAATCGCGATTCATATACGAATTGATTTTTACATGCACCTCTAGTTTTCTCTTCCTCTTCTCTAAAGCAGTGCAGCATGGCTTCACCCCCTTTTGCTGACTTTTCCCGAGGGCGAGGTTTATCTGGGTTTGTTACGTCACGAACCCGGGAAGTAACTCGTTGTAGTCCCTACCAGCCATTTTTGTATGCATTAAACTGCCAGAATTTTAAAAGACGATATCTCCATTTGCATTGAACTTTCAGCTTCGTAACTTTGCACATATTGTTTATGCTCAAACAGCAACATTACACACTAACATTAAAAAAAGTGAAATCGCAATGAACCACCCCTTTAACATTACTTAATGTATTAGCTCAGTGTTTCCCAACCTTTTTTCAGTCGCGGCACCCTTTGGAAATTAACAAACTTGTGGCACCCTACAAAATTAATTTTGTCACAATATTTGAATTTCTAACTTCGATATGATAATTTTAAAAGTATAGATATTCGGTACAACAGGGAAGAACTGCAGAATATAATGTCATACAGATATTTTTAATATTATTTTAAAAAATTGTCCATCAATGGTGGCAATCAGTAGGCTAATTTCTAATGAAGAGACCAATTTATATGACAGATTTTAATGTAGGCTTTTATACATATGTAAACATTATTTAATTACCATTATAACTAGCTATCTCACAAATTTTTGCTCACTCAGTGTTTTTTTAATTTTACAGTGGGGTAATTTTGGTGCAGTAGCACGAGATCGCTTGATTTCAAACTTTGAATTGAATAAAAAATGACAAGTAAGCAGTCAGTAATAAAATAAGAACAAATAAAGAAGTTAATAATGATAGCACAAATAAAAAATAACGAATTAGATAAATTGCTTTTTAGTTTTTCAGGTGGGTCTAACAGTAGGGTTAAGATATTTATCCATTATATATCCAGATATTATCCAAATAATGTTTAGTCCTAGAAAGCTATTATTATCAGAACACGTGAGCATAACATAGCGGTTAGCAGATCAATGAATGAGAGGGCAGCGTTACCAGAGTTGCCCATATACCACACCATGTTACAACACAGTAGGGCTATTGCAGACAGAAGCAATACTGCATTACATCGATGTTTCCTGTCGGCTCAGTTTTGGAGTGGATTTTGCTGTTCCGATGAGCATGAACGGTATATGAGTGGAGCTGAGCGGAGCGCACACGCATAGAGCGGGATAATACGCAAAGCGTCACACCACGTGAAAGTGAAACCTGAGCGGTGAACTAATTTTCGGCAGCCGAAATTTCGGTGCATCTCTAATTATTGGCGACATCAGAAATGGATATTATATAATAGATGCTTTTTTGAACATTTGAGCAATTTAAAAATATTTTTAAAATTATTTTTTACACGGCACCCCGGTTGGGAAACACTGTATTAGCTAACATGAACTAACAATGCACAAAACATTTTTTACATCATTTATTAACTTTTGTTAATAATAGTTCATAAAAATACAGTTGTTCATTGTTTGTTCATGTTGGGCCTGGAATACATTATATGACTTTTAATATCTGAACAGATTTTATAGCACTAAACATTTGCCGACATATAAATGGTTACAGAGAAAAACCGGACATCATCCCCTTAAAGGGATAGTACACCCAAAAAAAAAAAAATTCTGTCATTAATTACTCACCTTTATGTCGTTCCAAACCCGTAAGACCTCCGTTCATCTTCAGAACACAAATTAAGATATTTTTGATCAATTCTGAGAGCTCTCTGACCCTCCCATATATTTTTGATCAATTCTGAGAGCTCTCTGACCCTCCCATAGACAGCAATGTAATTACCCCGATCAAGGCTCAGAAGCGTAGCAAGTACATCGGTAAAATAATCCATGTGACATCGGGGGTTCAACCATAATTTTACGAAGCTGCAAGATTACTTTTTTGTGTGCAAAGAAAAAAAAAAATAACGACTTTATTCAGCAATTCGTCTCCTCCGCATCACCCTGGCGCCATTTTGGAGAGTATCCACTGAACGTAAACAACGTATGCTGTTCTGTGTCAGCTGCGCCACGCGGATACGTTTTTTACGTTGTTTACACTTTGATCTGAACGAAAACAATGTATCCACAGCTGACACAGAACAGCATACGCTGTTTATGTTCAGTGGATAATCTCCAAAATGGCGCCAGGGTGATGCGGAGGAGACGAAAATTGCTGAATAAAGTCGTTTGTTTTTTTTCGCACAAAAAGTAATCTTGTAGCTTCGTAAAATTATGGTTGAACCCCTGACGTCACATGGATTATTTTACCGATGTCCTTGCTACGTTTCTGAGCCTTGATCGGGGAAATTACATTGCTGTCTATGGGAGGGTCAGAGAGCTCTCAGAATTCATCAAAAATATCTTAATTTTTGTTCGGAAGATGAACGGAGGTCTTACGGGTTTGGAACGACATAAAGGTGAGTAATTAAAGACAGAATTTTCATTTTTGGGTGAACTAACCCTTTAAATCTGTTAAAGCTTAAAGTCATTCAGAACACCACAAAAATCACACTGAAACAATTCTTGTCGCTTTAAATGGAGAACAGTGTTTTCAAAAATTGGCTCAATATATTAAACATGTTTGATATCCGCCGTCTGGATGGAATCATGAAGCTAAGTCTGCACACAATACACTACGTGATTTTCTGTGAAATCTGTCAGCTTTTGACTGCCCAAAATCTGCAGACTGACTGTGGCTTTCTCCAACTAATGTTGGCTCTTCCAGACTGCAAATTGGGGAAAAAAATCTGGGAAAACATTGTGTAGTGTATTCCAGCCTTTAGTTCACAATGCATTAACTACTGTTAACAATAGACGCAAATTTTGACTTAAAATTAGTATTAGTAAATGCTGAAATTTACAACAACTAAGGTTAATAAATGCTTGTATTGCTCATTGCTAGTTTGTGAACAAATAAAATCTCATTGTAAAAAAGAAAAATCACAGCAGACTAAGCTGTACACTGACTCCAGATGGTGTGCCACAAGTCTCAATACTAGGACCTATTAGTTTTTCACCTTTATGTTTGGGCAGCTGCTACAAAGAACAAGCTTGATGAACAGAGGTATATTATATATGAGAGAGAGAGAGAGAGAGAGAGAGAGAGAGAGAGAGAGAGAGGGGGACGGGTGGGAAAACTACTTGTTTTCTGACAGGGAGAGGTCAGGGTTGGGAGAAGGAGTGAAACTCACGCGGACGGCCCAAGGAGAGGAAGACCCTGACTGCCCTACTCTGTTCGTCCGTGTGCAGTTCAACATCTAAATGTTCCTGAATGCAGGGTTATAAGTAGCTTTAACACAGAATTTAAAAAAAAAATGTTTTGGCCAGGCATAAAATGTGCAAAGCCCTTAAATCTCCTAGACTGGTTTCACAGATGTTTCAGCCTTCAGTAAGTTTTTATTCCTCATAATATATGCCTGCTGTGGAAAAATACTTACTCTTCGCTGGCAAGAAAGATGACAAACTTGGTGACTTTCACAGTCAATAAGGTAATGGAAATAAACTCTTAATGCCAGTGAGTGTACCACAGTGTGCATTTGTAAGAATAAAATCACAGATGTTTATTTTTATAGTTTCCCCGTTTCCTACAAAACAAATATGGACTGAATTCTTACCGAGTACACATCTTCTTTGTGTGCTCTGATACGACCCCACATTGCTGAGGAAAGAGAAAGCCTGTTAGCAAGAGGTAAACTCCAGTGGATGAGAGATTGCATAATGCCAATAATACTATTTAATGGCAAAACAGCTGAAATGAAACTAAAATGATTAACACTTATTTCACTCATTTACAAAAAATTCACCAAAAATATCTGAAATTTGATCTTGGTAGATTTTATAACAGAAAAAATAGGAAATACCGCTTCTAATAATGGCCAAAATTATGCTAATAATTGCAGATGTTCAAAATATTAGCTGTCCCCTTTATTTGGTCTACTACAGTGAAATCGTTGACATTAATTTACCACTGAATGCATATACGATAATTTGAGGTGGTCATACACAAAAAACACACAAAAAAAATTCTAACACTCCACTACATGCAAGTATTATTTTAGTTGGAAATATACATATTTTCCTATATAAAGATTTTAATCTACCTGCATTTAAATCTGAAACATCACTATATGGTAGAAAAAAACATCAAGAGTTTGGATAAGTAGAGAAGATAATATTTTTAATTAAATTACGTTTTGAATTGCATTTTTTTGGTGTTTTTATTCTTACTTTATGATGATAGGACAGTTAAGATTTGACAGGAAGCAAAGTGGGAGGGGGGGGGGGGGGGGAATGGGGAAAGGGCCTCGAGCCGGGATTCAAATTTGGGACGCCCATAGTGCAACAGCACTGTATATCGGTGCACTGAAGATGAATTAAGATTTTCTTTCCACTGTAATTAATAATTAAATTATTTGTTAATTATGAGACTTTTATTTGTGGACCTAATCTAGAATTTTTAGATAATTTACTATTCTTTATTTTTTTCTTATATTTATTAGTATTCTTTTTTTTTGGGTGGGGGGAGGGAGGTATAAATAAAAAATGTTCTCTTTTTTTCCTTCTAAAAATAAATCTAATATGTTAAACGGTCTATATAATAATAAATAAAATATGATTACATAAGAATATAATATACTCTTACTAATATATTCTTAATATAATAATATATTCTCTATGTAAGAATATAATAATAATTTATAATAGTTTACCGTAGTCAGTATGGAGCGCAGCTCCTCAGGTCCCAAAGTCTCATAATTGATGCCAGAGCTGTAGTTATACTGCAAGAGTGAATGAGTGAGAGTGAAACAACAATCGCCGTAATACTACAGTAACAAATGCAACAGTGAAAGCAAGAACCAGTGTTATACATATTAAAATAATTAATCATCTCACCTTGTATAGGTCTGGATTGACATTACTGCTGAGCTCTCCTGCAGAGCGACAAGACAAAAAGACTCACAAAAAGACTCACAACACATTCAAGTGAAACCTGCTGTCTGTCATGCACTGCACTACCTTTAAACAACTCCTGAAAGCTAGATTCAGTCAGAATAAAACCCACCGTTCTTGTGCTTCAGGGATTTGGATCTCCTGGGAGAGTTTGGATTCTAAAACACACAGATTTATTTTTAAATATTATTTTCAATTTATTTTAATTTAGAATATTTTGCTTGCATTTTCAACGAGTTCATATCTGATAACAGTTTTATACCTTTTCTGACTTTCTCTTCTTGGCTGTGAAAATAAGAGATTAACTGTTATCATTAATAAAGTGCAACACTTAGAGACAAATAGTGGTGTAGGAAGTAAGAGGAAAAGAGAGAAACAGACAGACTGGATCAGCTCACCTTTCTTTTCTGAACCATAGGACCAGTCGTTGTCATTGATATCATCATTGTCTTCCTGATCGCTTTCTGACTTGCTTGTGTTGTTGCTGCTGGCTATTCTGTAGAAAAAGCAGAACAATCAATGCTTTGAAACGTCACTAGAATTTTCCCTCAGGGATCAATATCTCTCTATCTGGCAGAAAGTGCAATCTCTGGAAAATAATAATTGTTAGAAATGGGTCACCCCCAACAAATTTTCCCACCAGTACATGGCAATAGACTAAAAACACTGAAGAAAAACAACAAAGCTCAGACATTAGGATGAGTAAATCATTTTGGTCAACTGTTGCTTTAAGCATTCCCTTCACAGAATAATGAGTTAAATGGTGTGAGCTCACAGCCCGCTGACCTGCGGTTGGCTATTCGGCTGCTGTTGCGGCCCATGCCGAGACACTTCTCCAGATGAGGAGCAAAGCGAGAGGCCGCAATACTCCGGCTGCAGTTGGGACACACACACTCCTTATTCTTCCCAACGCAGTCACATAAATAAAACAATTACGTAAGTATTTAATTGCTAATAAATTATATACACACACACACACACAGAGAGAACACAAACACTGTTTAAGAGGTTTATTTGCTCATATTGTAAATTGCAGGGATATAACATCTCTTGCTATAGAAAACGTCCAAATGTTTCAAATCTGTAGTACAAATTTCTCTTTTTTTGCCATTTCTACAAATAAACAAACAAACATGGGAAGGGGGTAAAAAAAATAAAACCTAAAACTCACCAAATTAAAAACATGTCCCCAATTGACAAAAAATAATTTTGGCTATAGCAGAATATTGCTTAGCCAACTGAAAATACAAACACAATAATGTTACAATAATGAAAAAACAAAGAAAAAGAAAGCTATATGTACAAATACCTTACAACAGCACTGAACCAACCCAAATCTATTTGAAAGTCTCAAAATCCTATAAAATATCAACAAATCTTGAAAGGTCCACTGGGTTTCTTATCCCGGCCCATCATTCAAATCATCTATAACCAAATTATGTTTTTCAAACTGAAAGAACACAACGTTTTGCATGATACAGGCCTTAATTATTTCGGGTGCCTAGAATAAAGGTCACATGTCTGGTACAGCAAATACAGCATCCAGCTCTGTTTTTACAGCAACCCCCTCAAAATTATACGCTTGTCTTTATATGCAACTTACCAAGGCTCAAAATTTTAGATAGAGGGGAAAATCACTTACAGTGCCCCTATTAAGTTGAGGGCTGCATAAAAATACTGAGTAAAAGGTGGTAGCTCAGCAGAAGAAGCTGGGTTATGGGCTTAACTAAATTTAGTTGCCATATCAGGCCAGGGCATTGGAATGAGAGAATATACCAGTCACCCTCAAAACTGCTCATATATACATAAACACATAACAAATAACGGTACCCCTCTCTTAAATAAAACATCTCCATTACATTCCATGAGCTGGTGCATTAAAGACCTGTGAAGTGGTTGACATTATGGGCTAATGAGTGAAATGAAGAAAGAGGAATACTGAAAAAAAATCACAGGGCTTGTGAGCAAGGGATTCCATCATAAGTGCACTGAATTGTGGGGTAACTCACATCCATCATATTTAAAACATATCGTTTTAAAAAGAAAAAAAACAGTTCTTTGGAGCACCAAATAAAACAGTGGTTGGAAAGAGGAACAAAAAGTCAGCTTCAAACAATACATAACCATTATTAACAAATGGAAGAAAAACATGTTGGTGAAAAAAAAAAAAGACAAGCATATTTCTGCAAGAACATTGCTTGCGTTGCCAAACAATTAACTGATAAACTAGTCCTCCTCGTTATGTAACATCAGTCGGTTTTATTATCTGAATGAACAGTGAACTC
Organism: Sinocyclocheilus rhinocerous; assembly: GCF_001515625.1. Taxonomy (NCBI): domain Eukaryota; kingdom Metazoa; phylum Chordata; class Actinopteri; order Cypriniformes; family Cyprinidae; genus Sinocyclocheilus; species Sinocyclocheilus rhinocerous. The sequence goes on from NW_015625586.1 coordinate 1,197,284, forward strand.
AAACCCGTCAGCTGTCACGAAACAGCTACGGGCAGCATTCCTAAAACAGGACAAAAATAAATAGTCCATTTTCACCTTTAACCCCTCATCAGGAGCAGGTAAGGGTAGCACACAAATGCCTGCTGAACAAGAACCGCGTGCGAGACCAGTGGGGGCCATGCGGTGACATTCAAAATGGCTTCATTGTTCCTGAAAATACCACAATTTTTTGAACCGAAAAAGCAAAAACACCAAAGCAAAAATGGAGGGAGCAGGAAAAGGAGAGGAACAACGCTACTAGGAAGAACAGGAGAGGTACAGACAGAAGAAAAGAAAGCAAACATTCTTCAGAGTGCAATTATTTGGTCCCCTGTACCTCCCGAAATAATCTGTGAAACTAAGAGACTCTTTGGCTCATTTACGGAAAAGAAAATGGCACCTGGTGCTCTCTATGTCCTCTAAAATATAAACACGGGGCGTCCTAATAACGCTTCACGACTACTACAAGCCAATAGCAGAGCACTGCACCCTTTTTTTCGGTGTTGGGAGGAATTAAGACCATACATCCTCGTACACGTTGCCTAAAATGCTTTAAAACCTGCCGAGCCAATTCATTGAGGGAGTTACAAATAAAAGCAGAAGTGCAGGGGAGAACAGAACAGAAGAGAAGCACAGGAAAGAGTGTGTGAGAGGTGTGACAGCGGGGTGAGCCCCCTCCTGTGGTGAGAAGAGCGCAGTGCAGAGCAGGCTCAGACCCCCTGGCTCATGGCTCAGTTCACAGCATTTCTGGCAGTCTGTGGGCTCAGTCTGAGTCTGAGTCCGATGAATCGTCAGAGCTGGAAGCGCTGCTGCTGCTTTCTGATTTATTCTCTTTATCCTCAACCTCTTCGTTCTCCATGTCTTCTTCATTCTGGAAGTGAATTTGGAAAGATTATCTTTCATTATTTTCATTCAAAGTATGACAACGTTTATCAGTTGTCGTTAAAAATTCCCTATGGAGAAAAAGAACAGTATTTTTCTGGAACCCGATTGCTGCTCTCCATATTTCTAATCAATGACAAAACCAATATTGCAAAATCAAAGGCTGATCCTATATCATATACATGTTAAAAGAGCAATGTGACCAGCATGCTATGAATCTTACATCGTCATCATCGCTGTCGTCATCGGAGGATGATCCGTCTTCAGATTCCTTCTCTTCATCATCATCGTCATCATCATCATCGTCGTCATCCTCTTCCTCTTCCTTTGGACAAGGTCACAATTGATACAGAACACTCAATCAGTAGGCCTACATGCTGCTAAAAATGTACATAGTGACCGATAAATGCAGAGTGATTTAAGACTATGTATGATCAAACTCACCGATTGTTTGGCCTTGGGTTTCGCTTTAGCAGCGGTGCCACCTGGTTTTGCTGTGCTCCTCCGTTTCTGCAGAAATGTTTAAGAAAAAACCTTAAACGGACAGAACTGCAGGCAGGGAGTGTTACAGAAGAGCCAAATTTAAATATTTGATTTCTTCTTAAATGATTAAATATTACCATTTTACATACAAAATATAAACATTGATTTGAGAAACATCTTATGGTATATAATTCAAGTCTATTTTGACAAGTTAGACTGCAATACTGAGTAGATCCAAATTTATGACTCACCAGAGAATTATATTCTTTATAAGTAGCTCTCTCTTGTGAAGATAAACTCTGTGAAGGGGAAAAAATATAATATTACCGTTGTAATATTAGATCTTTATATTAAGCTATTTGTGCTAGTGTTGAATAGGTTAAATAACAGTAAAGATACGTACCGCAAGCCACTGCTCGAGCAGCACTTTGTACTGTCTCTGTTTCTCTTCTGCCAGTCTTTTGTAGCGGTCCTTCTCTTTCTGAGGGAGCCGCTGCCAGCGGCCTCCGATTTCACCCATGCGCTCTTTCATGGGCAGATGATTCAGCTCGCCGTTTGACAGCATCTCCTGAGAGAACTTCTGATAACCGTTCCTGAAGTCACAGGTGAAGAGGGCATGAATGAAAAGAGTGGGAAGGTAAGACAAGCGAGCTGCCTCAAACACACCAACAGCTTTTTCCTTGTAGAGGTTTAAGATTTGTAGATAACCGTCACACACAGAACAAACTTACGAGGGCGGTTTCTTCGGTTCACCATCAAATTTCATTTTCTTCCCAGGGGTGACGACTGGGGCAGGCGATCGCATCTCACTCAGCTCTCTCTGCACAAGACAGACGAATAAAAAGGGTATGAAATCTTGCACACACAAAGTCAGAAAGAATAAAATGCAGACAGCAGGCATATGATCGGTTACTTTATTGAAGGCAGTTTGACTTTAATGCCACAAAATGTTTGGATATGTCTGAACTCACTTCATATCTCTTCTGGTCCTCTGCAGCCTTCTTGATCCACATGATCTTTTCTTTCTTCTCCATGGTGTTCCAGGTGGCCTCCATGGCTTTTTGAGCTTTCACTCGATCATTCTGAGAAAGCAAAGAAGAGGGAGAGATCAGTGGATTATATATTATTATTATAACAGTATATACTGTCATAAAAAATAAAAAAAAAGTGTCAACTGTTATATTCTTATTTGCACAACCTTTAAAGGGTTACTCCACCCCAAAATGAAAATTGTCATTAATCCCTTACCCTCATGTCGTTCCAAACCCGT
>NW_015625586.1:1200018-1204128 GCF_001515625.1 Sinocyclocheilus rhinocerous
TACTCCACCCCAAAATGAAAATTTTGTCATTAATCACTTACCCCCATGTCGTTTCAAACCCGTAAAAGCTTCATTCGTCTTCGGAACACAATTTAAGATATTTTGGATGAAAACCGGGAGGCTTGTGTTGTGACTGTCCCATTGACTGCCAAGTAAATAACACTGTCAAGGCCCAGAAAATTAGTCCATCAGCCATCAGTGGTTCAATCTGAATTTTATGAAGCGAAGAGAATACTTTTTGTACGCAAAGAAAACAAAAACAACGACTATTCAACAATTCGTCTCCTCCGCGTCACCGTAGCTCCATTTTGGAGAGTATCCACTGAACGCAAATTGCGTATGCTATTCTGTGTCAGCCGCACCAAGGTGACGCGGAGGAGACGAACTGTTGAATAAAGTCGTTATTTTTGTTTTCTTTGCGTACAAAAAGTATTCTCGTTGCTTCATAAAATTCAAATTGAACCACTGATGGCTGATGGACTATTCTGACGATGTCTTTCATCCTTTTCTGGGCCTTGACAGTGTTATTTACTTGGCAGTCAATGGGACAGTCACAAGCCTCCCGGTTTTCATCCAAAATATCTTAAATTGTGTTCCGAAGACGAATGAAGCTTTTACGGGTTTGGAACGACATGGGGGTAAGTGATTAATGACAAAATTTTCATTTTGGGGTGGAGTAACCCTTTAATAACTGCTTCATGTTGTCTGTTCAGTTTTTGAGAGCAGTGACAGAAAATTGACAATAAAGACATGTTACAAAAGATTTCTATTTCAAATAGATGCTGTTCATATTACTGTTTTAACTGTATTTGTGACCAAATAAATGCTACTCTGGTGAGAAAAAGAAACTTCTAGTCAAAAACCCAACCCCGACCCAAGCTCTTTCCACTGAAATTTTTTGCAATTATGATTCCATACTTTGAATCGGGCAAGATAGTCTCCAATGACGCTTTGTTGCCAGATATCCTGAGCTGTTTTGGGCGTTTCTGGTAGTTTCCCTTTGTCCTCTTTGCTCTGTTTTTCAGACTCTGCCTTCAGCGTCATCTCCAGGTTTTTATACTTTTCCTACAAGAAAGATTACAGAAGTTGAATAAAATTGAATTGGCTAACACAGTAACAGAAGGATCTGAACATCTCTGGGTCACTAAAGTGTCATGATTACCTTCTTCTTGTCAGAAAGCTCATTCCACATGCGGGCCAGTAGTCTGGTGAGCTCCATGTCAGAAAGATCAGGCTTTTCCTGTTGAAGTTTTGGGCGCTTCTCCTCAGAGAAAATAAACATTGCAGAGACAGGAGGCTTGGGCTTCTCTGTACTGGACTGTTGGGATTAAAAAATAAAAAATAAAAAAGAGGAAAAGGGAATTAAAGAAATGACGTTTTAGTGACTAAAGCTCACTTAAATACTAATCCTTTAAATTACACAAAAATGACTGACTGTTGAACTGACCTTTGCTTTTGAGCTCTTCTTTTTGGAAGCGGGACTACTGCCTCCACCTCCCTTTTTAAAGCTGCCCATCTTCTGTTCTGACAGTATTCTCTGCTGTTCCTCCTCTGAGATACTCTGGGATTCACAGACAACATGTTTAAAATGCAAACCTAACAGAAAATGGTGCAAAAAATGCACAGAGAGCCAAGAGTCTGTTGTTATAAAAGTATACTTACTAATAAGTAACGATTCATCTCAACTTCATATTCTTTCTTTTTCTGTGTAGAGCAGAAAAAAAATGAAAGAGATGGACAAACTTTCATATGCATCCATGTTGGTTTGTTTGTTACAAACAGAAGGAAGGATACAAAATAAAAGTAATGCGTTACAAACCTGCTCACAGCGCTTTTGGTAGGCATCTTTCTCGCTCTGTTTGAGGAGTTTCCAGCGCTGGCTGCACATGACCATACGCTCTGTACTGGGAACGTCTTTCATACTGGACATCAGCTCAGCACAGAACATAGAGTAACCATTACTGAAAGAGAGACAAAATGAGAGATGATGAAAAACTTCACTTACCATATATAAACTCAAAAAAAAACAAAAAAAACCCTGTTATTGTTACTAAAACTATTTAAACATTTAAAATAAAATAAATTAAAAAATCACTCTCGGCAATTGAAATAAATGAAATAAAATAAGCTAAAGTTGAAGTGCAACATTTAAAATTTGAAATACAAAAATTACTGAAATTGAATTAAATTAAAACTAAATATAGATTTATAAATAAAAACAAACCAAATAAAAATGACAAAAGCACATAAAAACTACTAATAACTTAAAATGAAAATAAACAAATATTAGATTATAAATGGTTTAAATTACATACATTAATAATACTAAACTAATACTGACGAGAAAAACAGATAGAAAACAAACATGAACATTTCCAGGTCATATTTCACCCCCCAAAAAAGAAATCAATATTTCGCAGAAAGAAAACAAAACTTCTTATCAGGTAAACGTACGAAGGCGGTTTGTCTGGCCTCCCATCAAACTTGTCTTTGAGCTGTCTCTCTGCTTTGGTCAGAGTGGATTTGACAATGTTCTCCTCTGTCATGTTCATCTCTGGGTGCTGCTGGATAAACTCGCGCATCTTCTCCTAAACAAGGACGAGAAAGATCAAACGTTACAAAGAAGCCGCTACTGCTGGCAAAAATATACCATGTAAAATGCAAACGTTTTTACCTCATACAGTTTCTTCTGCTCCAAAGACTTTGTGATCCACTTTATCCTCTTCTTGTCTGAGAGCTGTGGCCACTGCTTGCCAACACTGTCCTTGATGTCTTTGGTAGTCGCCTAGAGAGGTTAAAACAAAAGTGTTTTACGGCATTCATGTATATGAAGAAGCCAGCATCATTATTTATTTATGAGTGTGTGTAGAGCGTACATCTGGGCGTGCTTTGAGAAAGGCCTTCTTCTCATGGAAGTACCACAGTTGCTGGGGCGTCTTGGGCTTCTCTGGAACATTGGACTTCTTGTTAACGTTCTCTAGAAGGTCGGGATGATCTTGCCTATTAAGAAACACAAACAAACGCTTTAAGAAAAGCCATGATTTAAAAATGTAAATGTGATGGTAAAGTGTCAATAAGTTACTTACCTGAACTTCATCATGCGGAGCATGAAAGTCTCCTTTTCTCTGAGAAAGTCTTTCACATATTTCTCCTGTTGACAAAAGGTTCAGTCATAACAAACAGGTCAGTCAAAACAATGCCTGCTTTGTTGACCAATCTAGAAAGTTAGGTACCACTCAAAACAATAAGTGATCCAGACCAAATAGAAAATATTTTCTTCTTTTCAAAGGGAAAAAGAGCAGCCACAGATCGGAAATCCACTAAACACCAGATGAATCCTAAACCTTTAGCTAATATACCATTACAGTATCCACATCATTTCCCATTTGCTTACATCCATATCAATTCCTCTTTTATAGTGGTTCTTAAAAAAGGTTACGTTTCCTTTTAATTTTATTGCACTCACTTTTTTACGGTCTGGGAGCTCCTTGTATTTTTTGGACAGGATTTTTGTGAGATCTAGGTTGCTCATCTCTGGATGTAGTTTTGCGTACTTGGCACGCTTCTCCATAAAGAAACGGAAATACGGTGTCAATGGCTTTTTGGGGAAGTCTGGGTGCTTCTGCAGAGGGGACAAATACACAAAAAGTTAGTATTTGCTATCGTTGCAAGCAATAGGAAAACACTGTCATTTTAACCAAAGCTTTCAGCACGGAGCCATAAGACTGTCTACCTTCAGCTTCTTTCCTTTGTATGGATTTTTGACGTAGTCCTGCGCATCCACGATCAGCTCAGTAAGGGTGCGGAATTTGCGAATCTGAGTGAGGAACAGGAATATTAATGTGATAACTGCATAATCATTGTCCTATGGCTTGTCACATACAAATGTTTTTTTTTTTTATCAAATATTTCAAATCCTAGTATCTACTGATCAACAACTAACATATTTTTGATCAGTGTTGGGGAAAGTTACTTTTAAAAGTAATGCATTACAATATTGCGTTACTCCATAAAAAAGTAACTAATTACGCTACTTAGTTACTTTTTATGGAAAGTAATGCGTTACGTTACGTTTGCATTACTTTTTAAATCTGGACAGGGCTTGCTTGT
>NW_015625586.1:1205175-1212202 GCF_001515625.1 Sinocyclocheilus rhinocerous
TTATTTAGTTACTTTTTATGGAAAGTAATGTGTTACGTTACTTTTGCGTTACTTTTTAAATCTGGACAGGGCTTGCTTGTATGTTTTTAAAATAAAAAAAGTTCTATTTTTGGCAAATATAAAAGCCTTTTCACACCTAAAGTGAAATGAATAAGCCTCAGGCTGAAGGGAAAGTAAATTCATGTTCGTACAGTAGGATGCAGAAGAAGAAATTTCAACACACTTCAGCAATAAAAATGTTTGTCTAGAGTAATTTTTGCTTATTATTATGGTTGAACTGGATCATTGAAGGTCAGAAGCAAAGACATTGGTTAATAGAATGGGATTAAATACATAAAGGATATTTGTGTTGTTTAACATTTAATTATTGCAGGTTTGCGTCATATTCTGAGTTGCATTATTTTTATTTATTTTGAGGAATACTGAATCTGTGTTTTTTTTGTGTGAGTGAGATGAATTAATGCATATTCATATTTATTTTAGAACTACAGTAACATCTTCTGATTTCTCTCAACAAGGGGACAGGAGAGCTGTCAGTCAATAAATTGGAAAAAAAGTAACTTGCGTTACTTATCTGAAAAAGTAACTCAGATATTCTCTTGTAAATTAAAAAGTAACGCGTTACTTTACTAGTTACTTGAAAAAAGTAATCTGATTACATAACTCGCGTTACTTGTAATGCCTTACCCCCAACACTGTTTTTGATTTATGTTTCAATTGAAACTCATTGATCACTGACTAGCGTACCTCACGTGAAACTTCCTGCCATTTCTGTTTGCACATCTCCCCAGAGTAAGAGTTGAAAGCCACTTTCTCCCAGTCCAAATGGGACTCGGACGTCTTGTACTTGGCTAGATCTTTTTCCGGCAGGTTCCCCTTTATGGCATCCAACAGCTTCAACAGGTCATCCTGCTCCCAAGCTGTAAGAAAACATTATGGCAAAAATGATTTCTGAGATCCAATGCACACATCTTCACGCAGATTAAGAAAAATTTACATGTTTGTATTTCACACAAAGGTTAAATACAGGTTCACATGCAGTGGGAAACATGGTTTATGCCAAGAGCAATTTGTTTTACAAGGCGATTATTGCCAGGAGAATAAACCAAATTATTTAAAGCAACTTACTTTGCATGCAAGGTATACATTTTATCAGAAAATGCATCCCCTGGGAATCAAACCAATGATTTTGGCATTGCTCTACTGCTTGAACTATCAATTCAACAGATATTTAGAAACCAAAATGCTTTTAAAATTGTCCTATTAAAGCTATATCCATGACCATTGATGGCACATTTTTTTAAATGTATAATAACATTCATAAACAACAGAAAATCACCGTTCTAAACGATTCATGTTTCTTACCGATTTCTTTAGCAGTGGAGTCCATTTCTCCATTCATTGTCTGGAATCACTCTAAAAAAACAAAACAGGTTAATTATATTAAGGACTACAAAAGTTGAAAATCATACTTTCATGGCTTTAACCCTATAATAGTTTATTTCCAGGAGCTTTAAATTAAATATCAATTATTTTGCGTCAAATGACTCAAAAGTGTTTATATTGTGAAAAATCTTTTTTCCCCCTGACTTAAAAGTTTAATGAGTACCGTGTAGGTGTTTTAATGTCTCAAACAGTAATTGCTGCCTGAAGAGTGGAATTAAAATCCAGCCCGACACATAATGGTTGATGTTCATTACACCGCCCCTAAACGTTTACGCTCCATCGTGAGACAGAGCCCATTGCTTGTGACGGTTTCAAATCTCAAATAACTCTGCAGTTCAACACCAGCAAGAGCAGCCAATCCGTCTAATCTTCCATTTTGTCCACACAGCTAAGACTTGCAGCGGCTTCTCCTGCTCTCTGCGCGCTTTTCGAGGCGAAATTGGAGCATATTTTCGGCGGACGAGAGGATACTGGGAGGTAGTGTAGGTGTATGTCTCAAACAGTAATTGCTGCCTGAAGAGTGGAATTAAAATCCAGCCCGACACATAATGGTTGATGTTCATTACACCGCCCCTAAACGTTTACGCTCCATCGTGAGACAGAGCCCATTACTTGTGACGGTTTCAAATCTCAAATAACTCTGCAGTTCGACACCAGCAAGAGCAGCCAATCCGTCTAATCTTCCATTTTGTCCACACAGCTAAGACTTGCAGCGGCTTCTCCTGCTCTCTGCGCGCTTTTCGAGGCGAAATTGGAGCATATTTTCGGCGGACGAGAGGATACTGGGAGGTACTACAGGAGGAAGCAGCGTTTTGGGCGATAGGCAGGCGGCTGCCTGTAGACGGACCAGCTGACCACGGATCGGGATCTGTTTTCGGTCTGCGTCGAGAGCGAGGGGGAAACACAGCCAGGGATCATCATGAGTGACTGCTACAGCATGCAGCACCAGAGTCTGCCTCCAAACCGACGGGGCGCGGGGCTCCGCTTCCGCCACGGACACGTTCTGGGTCGCCACCTTTGATGCATAGCGACTGTTTTAAAATGCTTGAGCATGGAGGGCTAGTCATAATCTGATCGTTTAGCGAACGAGTGTGTCGACTAAATTAGTCACAAAATGGCACGACTCTTTTTCCAGGGCGAGGCGTCGCCGCTGCGATGAATGTGTAATGGCGGCGCGCGAGCCAGCAGAGTCCAGCTTTAAAATAGACCCTGGCTGAAGGGCATTTTTACCACCACCATGAAATGTTACTAAATAAAGTGGGTGGCATGATAATCAGAACCTGTTTGAGCATAATAGAGCGTTACTACTATAGAAATGCTCAGGAAAACTATTTTGTGGATTTTAAGCGCATTTATGAACAAAAGCTTTGTAGCGGGGCTCTAATGTAGAGTAAAGAATTCAACTACGTCTAAGTTGAAGTGTTTAAGTATTTATAAGGGTAAATTTAAAATTAGTTTAAACTTAAGACCGTTTTCCATATCAAAACCTCATTAAATTATATAATTGTTGCAGTTTGACGTTTAAAACTTCGCTTTACTGATTTAATTATAAACTCGACAACATTGTGTCCACGCGTGGAAGTGCTACAAATGATAGCCCCAGAGATATCTGAAAATGCGTTTAATGAGGAAAAAAATGTTACACTGTTAAACCGACCTATGACTTGACCTACTCCGGAGCTAGCCGGCTATAACTAGCATTGAATCCCCCTAAAGCCCTGGTGAAAGCTGAACCGACAGTCGCCAAAAATAACCCTAAAATGCGGCTAAAATCAAGCCTTATTATACGCTGCTAAAAGGAGCTTGTAACCGGCGTCTAAAATGTCCTCTTACCGTGAAGAAATCCGGTGGTTTACCCCGATTTCGAGTGACGAGGAATGCGGGGTGAGAGCACGGTTTGTGCAGCCGTATGGCAGCAGGGTCTTCAAAGGCTTGAAAAACAAAAATGAAAGAAATATACGATTAATTTCACCAAGTACGCGGTGGTTGAAGCACAATTATGAAAAGCGAGATCCACTCGTATAAAAATGATTCAATCTGGTCTCTAAACGTGTCATTTAGTTCCAAGTCACAATGTAAAAACGCAACAGCCGAGAGAAAGGACGCTTCACTGGCGTGACGACTGTTCTAGAGCCGCCATACTACCCTCCATGCGCTGCTGCTGCGAGCCTAATTCACCTCCTCCACCGAGAGAAAGACGAGCGTGAACGGCTCAAAACTCACCCGGTTCGCTCCTCAAACACAGATAGCCCGAAAAACTGTCAAATGTGATCGTAAACTTTGCTTTCACGGCAGGCGCAAGCGAAAACAAGCCCACACGGTGAGATAACCGAGCTCCCTGATGGCGAACCAGAGGCGGCTGGTTCTTCCCTCCACGAGCCTCATGGAGTCCTGACTCGGAAATGAAGGCGACCGCGAGGGCTCCACACACGACAAAGCGCGCTTAAAAACGAGGTTAGCGGCTCCTGGAGTTGTATTAGGAAATTAAACAGTGGTAGATAAACGGAGGATGTTTTTCCCCGAGTCACAGGACGGGAAATTCGGGTAAGGCGACCTCGGAATGTACCGTGCCTTGCACCAAGTCAACGCGAATTTCAACGAGGCGGCTTTACAAAAACAAAATCCACGAACGATCTAAACTCGGAATGTTTAGAATTTTTTCGTTGCATCCTAAGATTCTTGTTTTGTTTTTTTTCTTCAAGGTTTGTTTACCCAACGGTTGGTAGGATGAGGCGCTGGTTAGATCTTACCTGTCGCTGCTTGTGTGTGGAACTGGTGGTGGAACAAGGGGAGGGTTGAATGTTAGCCAGCACTGCGCCGCCGGTCCAGGGCACGGGCGCTCCAGTCCCCGCAGAGCTGAGAGACTTCCCCCCGCCTCCATCTCTCTCGCTCTCCTTCCGCACCAAGTCAACGCGATTTTAAACGAGGCGGCTTTACAAAAACAAAGCGCACGAACGTTCTAAAGTCAGAATGTTTAGAATTTTTGCGTTGCATCTAAGGTTTTTTTTTTTTTCAAGGTTTGTTTACCCGACGGTGGGTAGGATGAGGCGCTGGTTAGCTCTTACCTGTCGCTGCTTGTGTGTGGAACTGGTGCTGGAACAAGGGGAGGGTTGAATGTTAGCCAGCACTGCGCCGCCGGTCCAGGGCACGGGCGCTCCAGTCCCCGCAGAGCTGAGAGACTTCCCCCCGCCTCCATCTCTCTCGCTCTCCTTCCAGTCAGCGCGCAGCTCTCTCGATCCGCTCATTTCTCTTTCCAAAGAGACATCCGCATTTTCAATCTCTCCGCTGCTATAGCCGCTCGCATCACGGATGGGTCGCCTGGGCTTCGCTTCCATTTGGATTATAAACTCGGTGCTGCCGAGGCGCCCTCAAACCTGCAAGCGCATGTAGCCTCTCGGGCTTGTTCTGAACACATTTGTTTACTCGTGATGACCATGTGAAATTTTTATAAATAGTGAATTTGATTGAATATGTTCCAGAGTGATTTCTGTTTTGATTTATGCGTTTTTTTTTTTGTATAAAAAAGAAAAGAAAAGCAGTTTTCTTGAATTTAGTCAAACTCCCAACGTGCATGCAACAGTAGTGAACTACTGTTGTGTACTTCAAACATCTTTTCGGTATTTTCAGTCTGACAACTACATCTTTTTGTCACGTTAAATAATTAAACCCAACCTTGTCTATTTGTGGGCGTCACCTGCGAGGTCCAATCAAGACGTTCTGATTTGGGGAAAACATGATTTTCCAATGAGCGCCCTGATTCGTTAAACATCAGAGCGGTGACGTGCGCATTTCATTGGGATGCCACAGTCCAGCACCGATTGAGCGCGCCTGCCTCCTGAAACAACACACAGGCCGGTGATTCCCAAGTCTCTGTCTGTTATAGCACTACAGCCCTATCGGTACACCTGCACTGACACCCAGGGATGGGCAAAGATACATCAAAACGTATTTTAAAATAAAATACCAAATACCTTAATTTTAAGTGTATCAAAATAAACTACAAAATACAGCAGCCAACACCAAACCAAAAAAAATCAACTCACTAGGTATTTGAAATCATTTAGCACTGTCAATACAATCTATTCACCTAAACGGTACGTATATACTGTGGCAGGATCTCCCTTCAGTAAAACACACGATCTTGTCTTTTTACAAGTTTTGATTCTAAGGAAATTTATTTATACACGAAGTCCTGATGGGATGTATAAAATCCATCCACAGGTCATGTGACTCACAAATGTACATAACTATACCTTTAAAAAAAAAAAGAAATTAATACTTTTATTCAGCAGAAATGCATTAAACTGACCAAAAGTTACAGTTAAAAGTTCTATTTCAAAATAATTTTAGAATTTTTAAATATGTTCTTTTAAACATTCTATGCATCAAATAATCCTGAAAAAAAGTATAATGGTTTTCACAAAAATATTAAAGGGGTGGTTGATTGCGATTTCACTTTTTTAACGTTAGTTAGTGTGTAATGTTGCTGTTTGAGCATAAACAATATCTGCAAAGTTACGAAGCTGAAAGTTCAATGCAAACGGAGATATTGTCTTTTAAAATTCTGGCGGTTTAATGCCTACAAAAACGGCTGGTAGGGACTACAACAAGTTACTTCCCGGGTTCGTGACATCACAAACCCAGATAAACCCCGCCCCCGGGAACACACAATGAAGGGGGCGAGGCCATGCTGCTGCACTGCTTTAGAGAAGAGGAAGAAAAATAGGGGTGCAAGTAAAAATCTATTCATATATGAATCGCGATTCTGTCTTCTAACGATTCTAATGGATTCACAAGTTTCAAAATCAATGTTCTAAAGCAGCGGTTCTTAAAGGGTCATGAAACCCCCACATTATATAAGCCTTTTGACGGGTTGTGTCACAGAGCTGTAAAAACAGTTATGCTCACCAAGTGAATTGATCGCGTTTGTGCCGAACTCTTACTACAAAGCAAAAACAAACACTATTCTTCGACCCATGAACGTTTCTCTCAGTAATTGTGCGCGATGTCATCTCACAGAAACGTCTGTCATAGCAAATCAACACATGCTGTTGTGAATAATTAAGCGAAGCGTCTTCTCATAGGATAAGAACACGCAGTCTCATGAATAATTTAATAGACACTGATGCGTCATCGATGTACTATTAGTCCATTGCCACGTCACAAATTGTGACGTCAACACAATGTAGATTTTAAACCCAGAAGATGAAACATTCAGCTCAGCTCCAACAATGAACTGTTCCAATTATAGACTTATTTTCACATAGCTATGAGAAGCGTTGAACATGCGTGCAGTTGCCATACTGTATTAAAGCTTTAATCAGGATAAAACCATGTATTAAAAGCTAACATAAGCAGTAGCATTTACAAATAACAGCGTATCTAAAAGTATGAGACAACAACAAACAAAAAACATAGGCCTACCATTAAAAGCCGTGCTTGCACAGGTTCTGCACGATCCTCTTCAATAATATCCTCTGCTTCTCAATCGGGCTCAAACTAAAAACAGAGCCCGTTTCTCAGAGAAGGGACAGAGCGGTGTGGAATAGAGTGGGGGAACTATGACGTTAATGACGTTACT
>NW_015625586.1:1213381-1214689 GCF_001515625.1 Sinocyclocheilus rhinocerous
GGAGATATCATCTTTTAAAATTCTGGCAGTTTAATGCCTACAAAAACGGCTGGTAGGGACTACAACAAGTTACTTCCCGGGTTTGTGACATCACAAACCCAGATAAACCCCGCCCTGGGAAAAGGCAGCAAAGGGGGCGAGGCCATGCTGCGCTGCTTTAGAGAAGAGGAAGAGAAAACTAGAGGTGCACGTAAAAATCTATTTATATATGAATCACGATTCTGTCTTCTAACGATTCTAATGGATTCACAAGTTTCAAAATCAATGTTCTAAAGCAGCAGTTCTTAATACTGTTCCTCGCGTCCCCCTGCTCTGCACTCTCTCTCTCTCTCTCTCTCTCTCATTCAGCTCAGCTCGGACAATGAACTGTTCCAATTATATTCTTATTTGCACATAGCTATGAGAAGCATTAAGCATGGGTTGCTGTACTGTATTAAAGCTTTAATCAGGATAAAACCATGTATTAAAAGCTAACATAAGCAGTAGCATTTACAAATAACAGCGTGTCTAAAAGTATGAGACAACAACAAACAAAAAACATAGGCCTACCATTAAAAGCAATCCTTGCACAGGTTCTGCATGATCCTCTTCAATAATATCCTCTGCTTCTCAATCGGGCTCAAACTGAAAAGGATATTAAGGACGGCCGTTGTTTACAATACAACCGGAGCACATGCCGCTGAGGTGAGGGGCGGGACGTTTAGACGCGCACTAGAGGCGGTTTAGCCAATCACAACACACTGGGCTAGCTAACCAATCAGAGCCCATCGCCTATTTCTGAGGGCAGGGCTTCATAAAAACAGAAAAAGATCAGCCCGTTTCTCAGAGAAGGGACAGAGCGGTGTGGAATAGAGTGGGGGAACTATGACGTTACTTTGTATGCGGCTCAGCTGTTAGCATGACACTGGTTCCCTTCACAAAAAGCCTATAGGATTTTTCCAACGGCTTTTGGATTATGCAAAAAATAAGCTCTGTGTTCAACCATAGTTCATGAAACGTACACGTTTTGTCCATCAAGATCTTCACAAAATAATATAACTTTGATGAATTTTGAAGCCTAAATAAAAGCGCCAGAACTTAAAAGCTAAACTTAGGCTATAAACGAACTACAGCACCACGGTCGCTCGCCTTCAGCGTCACCACCACGCTTCCCACAACTTTTCAAACTTATTTTTAACAGGTTCAGTGAAAAGGATTTACTCCTGTGGATGAATTTTAATCCACGCTACCTTTTCATAATAGATACAAAACTAGAGCCAAACTAAAACTGAAATGAGACATTAATAGTAAATAGTATAAATAGTATAG
>NW_015625586.1:1214844-1215251 GCF_001515625.1 Sinocyclocheilus rhinocerous
CGAGTTTTTGGATATGGTAAGATTAAACTTATTTTACTTATTTTAGTACCACATTTAAGCTTTGTTAGGGTGGGTACACAAAATGTTATTTTATCCTTGCTTCTATTGCTTCTAGATATGCTTTTCTAACAGCTTCATGTGGCCGTAAACATTTAATTTTAACGTGGCTTTAAGCACTATGCATCGTTAAAGTTTTACTTTCCTCGTGACTAAACCGGTAAATGTGGTGTTTACATGGAATAATCGTAATATGAGTTTACCTTACGAACCCAGAGTCTCCGCATCAGTAGGAAAGCGATAAAATGAGCATCTTCCAAGACTTGTGTTGCATTTCGGGGGAAAAAAAAACCCATTGTCAAACAACAATATAAAATGCGGGAAACTATTAATTGGTTATTCTACAATTA
>NW_015625586.1:1216098-1263748 GCF_001515625.1 Sinocyclocheilus rhinocerous
GTGTTCAACCATAGTTCATGAAACTTACACGTTTTGTCCATCAAGATAATCTTCACAAAATAATATAACTTTGATGAATTTTGAAGCCTAAATAAAAGCGCCAGAACTTAAAAGCTAAACTTAGGCTATAAACGAACTACAGCACCACGGTCGCTCGCCTTCAGCGTCACCACCACCACGCTCCCGACAACCTTTTCACACTTATTTTTAACGTGTTCAGTGAAAAGGATTTATTCTGTATATGAATTTAAATCCACGCTACATGAACCTTTTCATATAAACTGGAATAGATACAAAACTAGAGCCAAACTAAAACTGAAATGAGACATTAATAGTAAATAGTATAGTGAATAAATGAAATAATCATAACTAAAGGACATATGAAAGCACGTATGGCTATTTCTGTACATTTCGAAATAAGGTGCATTAAAAGTCAATAAATCCTTGATTAATATTAATATTTTAATTAAAAACATGTCTCCACGTACTATTCAATAAAATTCTAGTGCATTTAATCTATTAAATAACAGCAGAGTGAGCGAGTTTTTGGATATGGTAAGATTAAACTTATTTTCGTGAATAAAGTACCACATTTCAGCTATCATTTTGTTAGGGTGGGTACACAAAATGTTATTTTATCCTTGCTTCTAGAAATTCCTCATATGCTTTTCTAACAGCTTCATGTGGCCGTAAACATTTAATTTTAACGTGGCTTTAAGCACTATGCATCGTTAAAGTTTCACTTTCACCGCGACTAAAAAATCACGAGTGGGGTGTAACTGGTGTATTTTATGTCGTAGAATAAAACGTGAAAGTATCTTGAGCTTGTGTGAACCACGGACCTTATTTTACGGATTTAACCAAAATCCCATTCAAAAAACCCATTGACTCTGGGACGATGGAACCGGAAGTGCTAAAATGCTAACTCGCTTACGAGTTTTTGCCAACAAAGTGACATCATAGTTCCACCACTCTATAAAGGTAAATTATGTGAAAAATAATGCGTTTTTTTTTTTAAACGAAGCATTAACACATGTTAGACTGCACCCCAAAAACACAATCAAGCCTAGAAAAAACCCAGTGAACCACCCCTTTAAGCAGCACAACTGTTTTCAACATTGATAATAATAAGACATATTTCTTGAGCATCAAATCAGCATATTAGAATGATTTCTGATTTCTCATGTTAGATGGCTAAACATGTCTTCACAGAAATAAATGATATAAAAATGTATTAAATGAAAAGTAATTTTGAATTTTAATAATATTTCACACAATTACAGTTTTTACTGTTTATTAATCGAATAAATGCATTGGTAAGCATAGGAGACTTATTTCAAAACTATTAAAAAAAATCGTACTAACTTCTACTCTGAATGGTAAAGTATGTACGTATACTACTCACTGACAAAAATGTAAAAAAATAAAATAAAATAAATAATAATAATACATAAATGTAAAAAATTGGGATTATTTTAATGTATTGATAACACTACATTTTAAGTCGAAAATTTCAGTTTTTCTACATTTTCTGCAAAAAAAAAAAGGGTCCTCTTAAAGTACCCCTAGTTGGGAATCACTGGTGAAAAGGTCTTTTTTTTTTTTTTTTACATTTTCAGTAAAGCAGGTCTGGCTTTAACACGTAAGGAAGGTCGTAGGACTCTCAGAATGGGCTGGACACTTGAGAAGGTGGGTGGAGTTTGGTTGCCAGGGTGGGCCAAGCTCATGATTGGGTGGGCCAGGCCAAAGTGGATGTGTTTGCAAGCTCCCCTGACTAATTTAGGACAGGAATGTAAGGCTTTCTTTACTAAGAATTATTGTAGATGTTTTAAAGAATTTTAATCATTAAAGTCACACACCATAACAGACCAAGCATACATAAAACCAAATATTAATTTATACTCTAAAGTATCAAATCTTTGCAAAAATAACCTATGCTAATATTCTGTATTTGTAAGCCTATCATATTTACAGGTATGGTGTCCCTGAAACATTGAAATTCTATATAAAGGCACATTTTGCATAAGGCATCACCTGTTAAAACATGATAGGATTTACATTCAAGCTGGTGTGTCGTTGACATGCTTCACACTGACATGAGATTTCTTGCACGAAACCCTGAATACATAAAATAAATAAACACCAGGATGTATAAATCCCAAATGAAAAAAACAAAAACAAATATCTTATCAGGCACACAAACACACAAAAGAAAAAAAAAAAAGTAAGGAAGGATTGTGATAAACAACTATGGAATGTATATGAACAGTTTATGAATTTTAGGTCTGCATTAATTGCATTCTAAAACTTTAATGATGTAGAGACATATCGATTGGTTAAGCTAAGAACTGAATGTACAACAGTTAAAAAATATAAGCAAAAGATTCTCATTTAATGCACACAGTAAGATTAATTTATAGTGGCTCAAGAAAGACGTCCAGGGGTGTTTTGGGGTTATTTTAGTCATCCTCATCATCAAATTTCACATTTGCATCATCTGCGTCCAGCTGCAAAAGTATGACATAACATATGCAGTCACAACATGGACAAATAAAAATGCATAGGTGTGAGTAAGTGTTGTCTAAATTTTTGACTGAAAAATAAAACAATAAAGGAAAACATCGCAGTATAAAACAATATATAATGTGTACAACACAAAGCGTTCATATAGCACTTTTTAACTTTGTTTTCTATTAAGACATGGTGGCATAGGGCTCTTAGGCCTATATAAGAGATACTTACACATTTCATTTCCATGATAGTGAAGACGGGACCGGTCATGAACATTCTCAGTGGGATCGTGAGGATCAGGACAAAGGGCAGGGCAAGTGAAAATGCACTAGATTTGATTGCCCACAGAATCGCCAAACAAATCACTTGGATCAAAGTGTACAAGTGCATACGCATAGTGGGCACCTGTAGAGAAACACAGAGAGAGAGAGAATTCAGTAACTAGATACTGTAGATGGATGGATCAATCGATTGACAAATTGACTACATGGCCAAAAGTATCCCTTCTAATCATTGTTGTTTGGAGTTTGGGTGTCACCATACACCGCTGTTCAAAAGTTTGTGGTTGATAAGTGATTTTAATGATGTTTTTGAAAGAAGTCTATTATGCTCACCAATGCTGCAATAATTGAATCAAACATTCAGTAAAAACAGGAATATTGTAAAATATGACTATAATTTAAAATAAAGTTATTTCTATTTGAATATATTTTGAAATCTAATTTATTTCTGTGATGCAAAGCTGAATTTTCAGCATCATTACTCCAGTCTTCAGTGTCACATGATTTTTCAGAAATCATTCTAATCATTTTTCTATTTTTTATCACTGTTGAAAACAGTAGTGCTGCTTAATATTTTTGTGGAAATTGTGATACATTTTTCCCCCTCTTTTGATGAATATAAAGTTCAAAAGAACTGCATTTCTTTGTTTGTAACACTATAAAGGTCTTTATTGTAACTTTTGATCAATGTAAAGCATCCTTGCTGAATAAAGTGTCAGTTTCTTAAAAAAAAAGTGGACGGACCCCAAACTTTTGAACAAAAGTGCACTTTTATCCATGTAGTGTATGTGTGTATGCAGAGGCGGACAAAGTACTCAACTCCATTACTTGAGTGAATTACTTAGTTACTGTCCGCCTCTGTGTGTATGTAATTAAATCTTACACGGGTGACAAATGGAACAGGAGGATGATGCTTTTTTGGTGTAATAAGCAGAAGCATACGGTCCCAAAGCTGGATGCCACTCAGTGAAGTGATACCCATATAGAGAAAGATGCCAAACAGAGCCGTCATAGGAATCATCTTCAGGATGGGCTCCATGAGAATTGAGACCCCTGTGAGGAAAGAATTAGAATGATTCTGTGTATTGTTCAGTAACATTTTGTTATGTATCACATGTCGATTTGATAAAAAAAAAATGGCTATTAAACTCTAACTGTGTTGATTAAGTGTCATTATATCAGATAAAAAGCTTGCAACTCACCAATCATCACGGCCACCAAAATACCACTGACTCTTTGTTCTAACACGTGTTCAATCTGAGGTCTGGGGCCTTTGGTCATGACAGTCAGGGCATTGGCATGGGTGACAGATCTCACTGTAGCAGCACTGAGCCAGGGGACACCGAAGACAGAGGCAACTCCTCCCAAGAACACCAAAAGGAGGAGGTCCAGATGGAAACCAGAGCCCTTGACCATTTTTCTTTCAGGCTTACTCACGATCAGCCTGGATGGTAAGGAAAAGGTGTGAGGTTAATGCAGTAGCTACACCAAAGTTCTGACTACCAAAATCCTTGCATGAATCTTCATTGTATCTTAAATTATAGTAACATTTCACAATATTCCTGTTTTTACTGTATTTTTGATTAAATTAATGCAGCGTCGGTGAGCATAATAGACTTCTTTCAAAAATATCTTCACTGTATCATAGTATCTTCATCTGTTTCTTCTTGGTGTTTTCTTTATAGTGAAGATCTTCTAGTGTGAATTTAAATGTGTTCTGTTCTGAATATCACACTCACGTAGTGATCTGGGACTCAAGGAAAATAAGGATGAAGACCAACAAGCCAGGAACAACACAGGCGAACATCATCCAGACAGGGAATGGCTTCTTCTCACCAAATGGGCTGATGATCCAGCCTCTAGCAGATGGGTTGGACACGGTCAGCCCCTTTGGCACCACCAGTTTCTAAAGCAGGAAGTTTACCATTTACACATTTACCATGAGACAGATGAATGGAACTATCCATTATAATGGTCAAAATCCCAGGTTATATAAGTCCAATTATGCTATGGGTCCAGATGCATAAAACATGTTTATCTTCATTTCACTAGGGAGTTTTTCCATAATCGCTCTGCATGGGTCAATTCTCTAATAAGATTTTTTTGTCTTGTGTGCAACTTGTGCGCAAAAGGGAAAGTACAGCTGTCTACAGTTTTCACAATAACTAAATGCACGTGGCTTGCTGAGCAAAACTGATCAGTTGATTTTTAGTGAAACTGTCATATAGCACAATCACTACTATTTTTGAACATGTAGGAACATCACAGCCATACACAACAGTTTTTGCAACTTGTAGTGTTACATTCTGTGAATAGATATTTTTTTACTGCTGTACTTGACTCTAGATATAACAAATGTGTAAAAATGGACATGCAAATATGGACCCTTGATTGAAATGAAATACAAAAAATTTACTGTATACTGTACATTCAAATGTGCATATTCTTTTTCTGTGTACTACAGTACTGGATTTTCCCAGTAAATGTCAACAAAAATGTAGAACAAAAATTTAATTAGTATATAACAAACATTTCCAAGGTTGACTGCCACTGTAAAAACATTGAAATATTTTAACCAGTGCAGCTCACACAATGACAAAAAATAAATCAATCAATCAAAATGGTGCCATTGCTTTTTGAAGCATGAATTCAATATTTTGAGTCTGTCAAACCTGTGTGTAGGCATCTCTGATGATGATATCCACAGCAATCATGAAGAAGATGGCGATGGGGACACCAAAATCTCCAATCATTCGACGAATCTGGTGGTGTACAGTATTTTAATAGTAACATGATCAGTACATTTAAAGGCTTGGCTGGATTGCTAATTGCTGAAATGCCTTTTTGTTTTCCATAATTATTTGAACCTTTGAACCTATTTTTGGCTAAACAGTATCAGAGTTTTAAATAAAAAAGGTAAACTGAGCAAACTTACAGGACCGGGAAGGAAGGTGCTAGTTTTAAACCCACGGATATACAATGCAATAAAGAAACAGCCAAACATAAGGCACATGGACAGCAGGGCAGTGTTGGGATAGGCCCTCTCTATTATCTCAGGTATGAGTTTCCATTTTCGGGTGAAGCACTCTTTTTAATGCTCTTTTTAATTTCATCCAGTCTAGGTGGACAGTTCTTGGCCAAAATATGATCAAATGTGTGCCAGATTTTATGCCACGTGTTAAACGATAAATGCGACTAATTTAGATCTTTTTCAGTGGTGTGATTAGTCTATGCTGGCAGTGAATGTACTCACCAAGAAGTCCTCCGAAGGTAATGGCAGGTGAAAGGGCAGCGAAGTAGATGAAGATGACAGCAGACAGCACCTGAGGGTCCAGTGCATCGGTAAAGTCACTAAGGTAACGCTTGTAGCAACGTTTTATGTCTTTGACCATACCGCCAAACGGATAGCCGGTACGGGCTAGTGGATCCTCCCGTGGCTTCTCAGGTCCAGTTGGGGCTAATAAACACAATAAAACACAGTTTATTTGATGTAATTCCAGATTTAACACTAGGATGGCCAGGATAGATGCAGAGGAAGACCGTTCCATGTAGCCATTATTGATATTAAGGTAATTAAACCTTAAGGGGGAAGTCGTGGCCTAATGGTTAGAGAGTCGGACTCGTAACCCAAAGGTTGCGGGTTTGAGTCTCGTACCGGCAGGGATTGTAGGTGGGGGGAGTGAATGTACAGCGCTCTCTCCCACCTTCAATACCACGACTGAGGTGCCCTTGAGCAAGGCACCGAACCCCCAACTGCTCCCCGGGCGCCGCAGCAAAAAATGGCTGCCCACTGCTCCGGGTGTGTGTTCACGGTGTGTGTGTGTTCACTACTGTGTGTGTGCACTTTGGATGGGTTAAATGCAGAGCACTAATTCCAAGTACGGGTCACCATACTTGGCCACATGTCACAAAAAAAGAAAAAAAAAGAAAAAGAAAAGATGTGTACAGAAAAAAAAAAACATACTTGTGACGTATGAAGAGCCAAAAGCATGAATATGATTAAATCTTAATAAAGAAGCTTGCCATTGTGGTATTTAAAGCATTATTGGCTCTTCCATGATACATTAGTTGTTATGTTCCTCATTTCATTTGTAAGTGGATAAAAGTGTCCGCTAAATTATTGAGTATAAGTGTGAGTGTAACTATATTAAATATTTTGCAGTAATGCCAGACCAGCCTCATATACACTAAAATGAAATGGGTCAAATTTAGATCTTGAGAAGGAACATGACCAGACCCAGATTGAATCTGCAGACTTTTTTGCAGTTTTTTTTAGACTGGATCTTTAGGAAATCTGCACAGTACTGCAGAATGCATAAACTGTGTTACATTTTTTAATAAACATCAGGCTATTTGGATTATTTAAAAAAACAAGCACACAAGGGGACTGAAGGATTTGTCAAATTAAATTAATGCAGCGACACCAGTGTCAACACCTTGTCATTATATAAAGCCTGACCTTTGCCCCCAACCATGAGTCGGGTGTCATATGGGCGGACTCTATCTCGTAGCATCTTCTTCTGAAAGTTGATGATTGGCTTAAGCATGCTCTCGTCCTGGATTTCTGTGGGTGGGATCACAATGCTGCAGTCCATGAAGTCTGCCATGGCATTGGTCAGATCTTTCTCGTTTGTAGCTAAGTAAGCCTCCAGAGTGAACACCTGTTTGCATGTACAGAATTAAGACGAGACATTAGAAAAGCCTTCATTTTTCTTGATTTATTTCATGACATTTCAGTGCCAGTCCATAGCTCCTCTTTACCCAGTCAGCCATCAGAGACGCCATGGCCCGGCCACTCTCATGATAGTCCATGCCACTGTGACTGGGGCCCACGTGGAAGAAGACAAAACGAACAGGAATCGGAGCTTCTAGAACCCCTTCCATCACCACTGAATCCCGTAGACGTGCAAACGCCACCACTGGTTTCTGGAGGTTCTCCACCACACCTTAAGAGTGGTATAGAAACAAGGGCATGAAATATGCTATATAACAAAATAATAAGTGTTTTTATAGAATAAAAAATGGATGTACTCTCACCTGATAAAACCACAGAGGCCTCCACACGATCAACCATGTCTCGCTGAGGAGGAACAGAGCAGTTTTTATGTTTATTCAGAAACTAGAGGTTTTTAGTTATTTTTTAATTATTTGGATGCCACATCCGAGAATCTGACTTTAAAGTCTAAAACTGAAAGGACGGAAGGATAGTGTCACTGTGATTTAAACCAGTAGGACATCCTAGATCAAAATGTTTTGGTGGTCCTGGAACAACAGTCCTTTCAAATAATCATAGTCTTCATCCTAACCATTAACTAGCCTAACATTAAGAGGGAAATTATAAACTATGCAGTGCCCTAACATCAGCTCTACCCTTTTCTAACATCAGACTGCTGCAGGACCAACAAGATAGATAGATAGATAGATAGATAGATAGATAGATAGACAGACAGATAGATACCTGTTTGGTGATTGAGAATGTTTGTAGCTCTATGTCTGCTGAACCAGGGGCCGAAGTGGGCTCTAATTGACTGTGAAGCAGAAACAATGAGTCATATAAAGTTTATAGTCATACACAGTGATATTCGGCTATTAATATAGACCCCTGTGACTCATATACCAAATAATGAGGATTTCTGAAATACAAAAAAACAGTTCCCAGGACTACTTTATACAGCGATAAAAACTGAAGTAACTTTCCTCCACATAAACACACACACAAAGCAACACAGATGACATGGAGCCTGACCTGCGCTTGCGTTGCAGTATGGCCACAAGAGCGTCACGGTCAGTGGGCCGGATCTCTTTTTTGAGCAGGAGTTGTTCCACCATCTTCTGACAAATGCTTGATAAGCTGCTCTCATCAACATCTAGCAGCACCGCCCCTGGTTACAGTCACCACAAAGAATATGTAAGAATATTCCTTTTAATTCACCCCAAAACTGAAAACCTGGAATTCTAAAATGTGATGATTAATTGAAATTTTTATTATAACTATTTTAGTTTTTTTTAATATTTTTTAAAATATATAATGTATGTGTGTGTATTCATATATAAATAATAAATATACACACAACACTCACATATATTATGCAAACAAAAACTTTTTTGTATGCGATTAATCACGATTAATCTTTTGACAGCACTATAAAAAAATATAATTGTGATATCATGTTTGCTTTACATTATTCACATTTATCACCATGTTATAGTGTCATATCATTGTAACAGCTTTGAAAGAAGCTTTGATTTGCTTGGTGTGTTTTACTTGATCCAGTCACTGAATTTAACATGCTCTGGTTGAGATATGGGCCTCTGTTAGAAGTATATTTCAGTGTTTATGCGGGCACCACACTTACCCATTTCCTTTCCTCTCTACACTTTCTTATTTAATTAAAGTGTCCAAAGGCCAGAGGAAACATGTCACTTGGTGTCTCACCTGTGGTCATGACCTTGCGGAGTTGAATGAGGCTTTTGAAGGTGAGATAGGAAATGTGGGGCTGACTCCACTGTCCCGTGGCAGGGCTTAAGTTCTCCTCATAACCCAGCCAGCGTCCCATTTCCTGCCACACCTCCCCACGTAGCTCGTTTAACTCAACGTATGCCTAGTGTGAACGAGAATTTTTATTAAGGCTTTTACAAAGAAGTCAAAGATAAGAGTAAGTGAATTAATGTGTTTGTGTGTATCACCTCTGCATCTCCTCTCTTGATGGCATTGGTGTTGGTATTTCGGGCAGCTGAAGAAGGGAAATGGAAAAAATGAGTAGCGAATCGGTAAGGTGTAAGGTTTGTTTTTATATATGCATTTGTATTTTGTTTATATATTTGCAACACACCCTCTAAGTCTCTAGAGAAGGTGAAGGTCTGATGCTGCTCCTCTTCCTGCTGCCTCATCTGCTCTAAATCATAGCTGCCTTTGTGTCCCGCAGGGGTCCTATAGAGGGCGACAGAGAGCACACGCTACAGCACACACACCAGGGTACAGACCCGACTGTCACGGCTCCACACACTCACCATATCTTATGCACCATAGGGCAGAATGAACTCCATCCTCTTACAAAGCGACTCAAGCCATCCCTGATACAAGAAACATAAACCTCACTCTGTCCAGCCCTCGCACTGCCCTGGTCGGCCACAAGGGTGCGACGTTTGACAACTTTAGGCTACTGTCTGTAATCCTGAAGTAGGCCTACTGTAGTGTGCAGTAATCCACTATTTGTATTTATTTATTTAAACTGAGAAGGGCACATAGTTGGGCTTGTGATCATTCATCACCACACACAACATTCCAGTTGAAAGTGAAAATATAACTTCTGACTGTTAGAGATTTAAATAATTAGTAATTTTTTATTTTTATTTTATTTTTTGAGATTTTCAGATGAGAACTCTGTCTGATTAGCTTCTCCCAAAAATGAATGACTATATACATCAATAAATATAATAACTGACTGGTAATTAAAAAAAGTAGATACAATTTTGTAAAAAAAAAAATTCTCTTTCCATTTTTTTCTCTTTTTTTGCATTGCATTGCATTATTTTCATGACAATTATTAATTGTCAATATCTCAATAATTTGCCATAGAGGGTATACATAATTACAAAAATATAACTGTGATATCATGTTTGCTAACGTATGCCTAGTGTGGACGAGAATTTTTATTAAGGCTTTTACAAAGAAGTCAAAGATAAGAGTAAGTGAATTAATGTATTTGTGTTTATCACCTCTGCATCTCCTCTCTTGATGGCATTGGTGTTGGTTTTATTTTTATAATTATTAATTGTCAATATCTCAATAATTTGTAAAATCTTATTCACATTGTTGCAATGTAAAAACATTAAAATTGCAAAATTGCATTGTATTTACACACCATGTTTGGTTTAATTTATGCACATTTGAAGTTTTTTTTTTCACCTTGAAATATCAGTTTTCATGCTGATGGTACTTCTAATAAAGTGAATGCTTCCCCCAAAACGTCTGTTCTGGGAGTATATAAGTTTGGTCAATGGGTATGAAATTTTGTGAAAAAGGCAAAGTTGCAAAAATACACAAAACTACTTTACATATAAAAAGTGTTAATATCATAAGGACCTAATAAAATAATAATCAAATTGTCTAGATGCACCACGGTAATGACAGTTTGGGGATATTAATCCTCATAATAATTTTACAAACATTACCGGTCTTTAAATCGATACAACCTGACAGCAGGAATCTTAAACTGTGGCTGAGAAATGCAGTGAAGCAGATGCAACTTTATTTGCATTTCTATCAGTGTGTGTTACGTGTGTGATACTCACAAAGTGAATGGAGATGGTAGAGATGACTCACTGTCCTCATAGGACATGTCGTTGTCCTATATAGAGAGAGAGAGTGATATCTATCCATACTATAATACACATGTCATGCCAATAAATCAACTTGCACTTGACCTTCATCAACTACTTCATGTGCAATGAGATGCTCTCCTCACCTCTTCAAACGATACTGCTTCCATCATCAAGACTGTCTTCTCTCTGTCCCAGAACTCACACATAACCTTCATTCACACAGAGAAACAAAATAACACAGTCAGACTGTAAGAACTGCACACCTGCTACAGGCAGTGGTTATCATTCATTCATATACTCCCCTTTATTAAAGTGTTACTATAGACAACATAACAAATACATTTCAACAAATTGTATGATTGACTAGTATGAGTTTTACCAGTAAATTTTACTTCAAATGATTTGCATAGAATATTTACAGTGTATTTGCAATGGCATATATAAATATGAATGATAAAAATATAGTTCTTAATGTTCTGTATGTCTTTGACTACTTCATATAAGCAAAAAAAAAAAAAGCAAGGTCTCTGTTCACAAGCGTTGAGGATCAGATCACAGTTTTTGTCTTTCAGAGGCTCAAAACTGAGACTCACCCTGAACTAGCACAAGGGTGTGTGAGAGCCACAAACAGACAATTATCTGAAGCCTGAACTTCTAGCGAATGATAAGGGCTCTTCTGTCCCTCATGGGCATAGAGATAGAGCACATCAGAGCGGTTTGATGGCGCTTCAAAACTCTCTACTACTTCAAAAGATTGACAAAGATGGTAAACACAAATATATTCCTCACTGAACAAAAATCTTATCAACGTTTGCTAGAAAATTACTATGAAATGTAGAGCTATTTCCAATGTGTTAAAGTTCCACATTAGTTGGGATTTGTGCTAAAAACTGTGAGCAATGAAAAATCGAGTGGAGAGAAGAACACTACTTCCTAAAATGTTTTATTAGAATATTGCAACTAATTAGTAAAATATGATATGTGACCTTCCCTAGGTTCATTAAGAAGCCTATATACAACAAATACACTGAAGAAAGTTACTCTATAGACAGAATTAAACACACAGCGTCCAACTTTTCAATAAATAAAATACACCAGACTGCACCAATTTAAAAGAAAGACAAATTATTTTCAGTAAGATGAACATTATTAACATTTAGATTTACTTACATAAACAAATTTAAACTTGTGGAAATGTTCTTTTATCTTAGCAGTTTTAGCAATCGAAAAATGAATGGCACATTTAAATATGCTGCCTGGAATAATTTGTTAAATGCAGTTATAAAACAACTCCTTATATGAGCCTCACAGTCTCCAGTATGAAAGCTCATTATTTTCAGCCTCAGTCTTATGAGATATTTAGAAATACAACTATAGAGACAATATATATAATATAAAGTTCAATTTTTTTTTCCAGCAGTCCTTACAAAATGATTGATAAATTACTGCTGCAAGTAACAGTGAGATCTGTACACTGAAAACACTAAAAAAAATGGTGTAGAAACAATTTTCACTCAGAAATTGCTAGTATATTTCGCAAGCAATTACAAAGAAACAGTAAGTAACACACTGAATTAACCATGAAATTTTATAAATAGAAAAACGGAATACTACATTTTCTTTTTAAAACAGACTCAAATAGTCTTTGTTTTATTTCTACTTGGAAAAATCATTTTCTCCAGTGTAGCAGGTGTCCCCCTGTGCACAAGTGACCACCCTCTCATTTTAACCTACTGTTTTCGTTTGCATCCGCTCAGATCTTCTCATAAACACTTAGTTTGACTGTTTAACAGAGCGCAGCACACCCTTACCTGAGCCCAGGTGGTCCTGGCGGGTCTCTGTGCTGGGTTTCCGCGTCTACACTTTGAGCGCCCAACTCAAGACTGACCTCGGATCGATTCAAAAGGCATGGGTGGAGATGGAGGGGTAATGGAAAAAGAGAGAAAGACGTAAAGTCACGTAGTGCACGGCAACCCGAAAAGCAACAGCATGCGTAGAGCACCCAGGGGTGGGAGTGAGTGATAAGACCCCCATAATCAGAGAAACAGTCTTATCGATGGGGCCACCTTACAGCAGGAATACCCCAACCCTAACACCACTCCCAAAAACAGTCACCTTCAACCCGGTCCAAGACAGAACATAGTAAGAGAGGCGGAGAGAGTTTGAGGCCTCTGGTGGTACAGACTCAGTTACCTGTCCTAGTTAACTCTGTATCCTCATTAAACTGATTCAAAAGGCATGGGCTCATGTGCACTTTAATGCTAGTTCCTCAGGTAAAAAGGTATCTGCAAAAAATATTAATATAAAATATAAACAACCCATCGTGTATGCCACTCCCAGAAAACAGTTAACCTGGATAAAGGCCAAATTATGACACACTGAGAGAGAGAGAGAGAGAGAGAGAGAGAGGTTAATGTGTACTTTTAATGTGGAGCTCATCATAAGCAGGGTAAACTAATCAGTAAAACTATCTTGCCTTCTGATGTCAAGCTGCATAGAGGTTTGGGATTCCCTTCACGTAGAGTATTGGTGGACACCCCTGTAAAGGTGGTTGGGGGGTGCTTTAAGGGGTTTCCCCCTCCAAGACCCTCACATCCGTTTGATATGTCACCTTTTTTCCGCTGAGTCACGGAAACACTGCTGCCCCTTGAGCCAATGAGAGCTCGTTCAAGTCCTGGAAATAAATAAAACAAAACAATAATCCAGGCTGTGTCATTTGCTGATTCACTTTTCATCCAGAGGGATGATTCTGTGAACCTTCTTGGTTCAGGTCATTCTCTGGAAACGCCATTTGTGTTCCCTTTATATTCCTGTCTTACTATTCATTACTACTCAGGACACTAAACCTGGCCACAAAATTTGACAGATTTAACTCTCTTTAGGATGTAATGCAAAAGAAAGTTTAAAATATAACAGTTTTATTAAAAAAAATGTTTCAATATAAGCTGATTTGTATGTTACCATTCATCACATTACAGTTTAATGGATTATAATGAAGAAGAAAAAAACAGACACATTTTGCTTTTATTGATTTTTTTTTAGTATTTTTTTTAATTTCTCAAATGCTTAATGCGTTTTCTGAAAATGCATATTTTGTCTTTATCCCTCACTTTCTGTTCAAGCCAGTTTTGTGACATTTCCCCTTTTAACAATAATGGTTTAATCACTCTGACATCATAAGTGAGGGCATTGTAACTGAGTTTTTGGTCACACGGTTCAAACTGATTATGTTTTGCTTACAGTATGTCTTTACACTTACATTTGCCTTTTCAATATTTCAGCTCTGTTATGAGGGAAAAAAATCAGTGATTTGTTTTATACTATTTTTTTCCCTGGCAAAAAGTACAAAAATATTAACTTTTGATGCCATTTTCTCAACTACACTGTTTGATTCATTAGTGAAAGTACCAAAATTGACATTTATATTTAAAATATATTAATTTAAATTTGAATGGAAAAAAAATCTGCTCTGAGAGAGTAAAAATAATGTGACCACATATATATGACTGTGGGGAGAAAACGCTGGCCCCAACTCTGAATTAGGGAAAACCGGCCACTATTTTTACAGCAATTTGGGACATGGTACATTGGGTTTGGGATGAACACGGCTGGGAAAATGATTTTTGAAAGAAGCAGTAACCTGGCATCAACATATTATCAACGCACACATGACCCCATGACTGTTAACGACAGCGCTCGAATTTACACAAGCTTTCAGACACAAACACACAATTTATATCTTTCAATATATATGAACAACTAATAATCATTTTCAATATTTCAATACAAAACAACAATTTATGTGACCGAATGTGATGCATTACCTGAAACATGGAGACGGGGGTTGTGTGGTCAATGGTCTTGGGCTGCCATTTAGAGTTTGAAGGTTCAATCCCAAGTGACACGGATTCAGAAAACAGCACTACTGTCATCCTCTTGTATTATTCCTAATGTGCCCTCGAGCAAGGCAGGTTGCTCTTAGACAAGCGATCCTGCTCCTGGAGAGCCACCTTCCTGCAGAGTTTAGCTCCAACCCCAATTAAACACATCTGAACCATCTAATAAAGGTCTGCATGATTACCAGAAACTTTGAGGCAGGTTGCAGCAAAACTCTGCAGAAAGCTGGCCTTCATAAGCAGGATTGGACAGGTCTGTCCCCGCAAATTATGATGCTACTGTCTTGCCTGAGAACTAAAAACTAAGAAAAAGACAATGCCAAATGAAAGGAAAGAGGTAAACATCACTCACTCCAACATACAATGAATTCTAATAATATATAGTCAACTTATAATTTACCTAGTGTTCATTTAAAATAATATCTACATTGTTAAAGTCCATGGGGAGGAATACACACCTTTATACCAGGTGCGTTAGAGCACATTTTCACTGGGGACATCAGGCAATGATTACAGTTCACTGACAACACATTTATGATGTCAGCATTCATGTGGCTAGAGACCTTTCAGGACTAAAAGAGTAATTAATGCTCAGTCCTGCAGTTATGAGACCTATTAAAGGATGGAATAGCTGCATCTCCAGAGAGGAGCATCACATGACCCGTGAGCAATAACTGAACCATGATTACTGAGCCAGTCAGAGAGGAAGGTTGCTTTATATAGTGTGTGTGTAAATGCTAAGCGGGATTTTACCAAAAATGTATGTGTTTACTACACATACTACAATAAAATGATATAACAAATACCAGTTTGCAATATCAGGTCAAATAACAGGAAGCAAATGACACCAGAAGTCTTGCATATTCAAGTTACAAATAGCCGCATTCGCTGTTGTGTTAGACATAAGGTGGATAAAGTAGGAATGTGGATATTTATTTTTTTGACTCTAACGATTCAATTTGATTACAATTTCCACTGCAGCGCATCATGAAATCTGAAATTTGGGTTGATTCGATTACACTTGATTATTTCGGTAGCCTAGGCTACAGGTATGGGCCCCCCTTTAGAACAATGTGGATTTGCTTTTAAATTGTAACATATTTAGATATAAGTGTAGCAAGTGCAGGATGATGATGATGCATCAGCCAATGTGTTATTACAGGAAATAAATAGAAACATTTGATAATTTAGTTGTTATAGCACAAAATAGGGGGGTAAAATGGCCCCTACTGCCGTAAATTGCCCCTGCCTGGGATTAGGTCAAATTATTCTATGACGTATAGATACAGGCTTATGAATATTTAAATATTTAATTGCCAATATCTTAAGATATGTAAACATGCCACTCGGGCCTTCTGTGCCAATTCTGGGAGATCATCTTACCCCAAAAGTCTAATTTAACTTTTTTCTTCAAAATAAAATCAACTTTTACTCCACAAATTTAAAAATGTATCCAAAAATCCATAATTAACAGACACAAAAACTTTCATGTCATAGATCGCTATTTTCCAGAGTCATAACATTAAATCAATTACCTTAAAACTGTTTAGACTGACTAAATCTCAAAATGTTGATATTCAGACGAAATGACAAAATTAAAAACAGTGTAACCATTCATCAAGAGTTGAGATGAGGTTTTCTGCCATCTATAGTTAAGAGAAAAAAATTAAGGTGGAGGGGCATCTTACCCCGTCTTACCGTAGTTATTTTCAACAATATGCTGACAACACAAATGTAACTAGATGGACAATTTAACACTTGATTTCGTGTGCCTTACACGAAAGAGTGTTTGTATGATATTATTCCCCAGCGTTCATGCTATACTGCACATATTACATTGTATAGCACACAGTGTGTACATGTAGGTGTGTCCCTCCTCCAGTCTCTGGCGTTTTATGATAAAACACACCAGCTTGACTGTTCTGTGATAACCATACACACAAACTATCACCCGCTGCTTTAAGGGCGTTCACCCAGTTTTCATTTTGAAAATTACAGTGCAGTGTTGGAAACTCCTAACAGAATTGTCCTCATATTATCTTAGCCTTAATAAGCATGTATGCACCATTACTACATGTACTTTAACACGTTGGTATAATGAAATGTTGGTGTCAATGCCCTAGCTGTGTTTTGTCTTGTTATATTGACTCTGAGCCTTCCTGACATGAATTTAATCACCATACTTAATATTTTTGTTTAGTGCACAATATTTATAGTACACTACACACCTGACTCTTCTGAAATGCCACTGATTGCTGGTAATAAATACCATTCTGTTACTTGCAATTAGTTAAGAAATCTTCATTATTGATGGCTCCATATAAACAGTTTCACCTCCATTTTGTTAATGCATGAAGTGTAAAAGGAGATAAAAGCAAATATCCTGAAAGAACACATCACCAAAGAGAAACGCCCTCTACTGCTGGCAGAAATGTTTACAACCTGAAGGATTTCTACAAAAGAACTCACTGCTGCACTAAAACGTCTAATATGATTCATAATTCATGATAACTTATGAAATGTATTAGGTCTATAAATTTACTAGCCCAAAGCAGACGGACTTCACGAGAGTTAAATGTTAGGTAGGCATATGTGACAACATTTCAAAAACAATCTGCAAATATTTTCAGAAACTATTTATTGATTGATTTTTTACATTACGTGGACCACAATTATCAATTATATTTGAGCTAGTTAAATCAACAGTTTCAGTACTCTAACAAAAACTTTTTTTCCCAAATTAAGTAATTTTGCCAGTTACTTACCAATTACCCTACCAATATTTGTGTCTTTATATCCACTAAAAATTATTCTATAACTTTATCTCTGAAATCCTACTCAATAAATGTAAGTTTTAGGTATCAGAATAAGACTAGGTGTGCCTCATATCTCTTGAATAAACTGATTATTCTGTCAGGAAAACTGACCATTAAATAAAATGAAAAAAAAAGTACTCTTCTCTTCACTTCATCTTCTTTATTACTCTATTTCGGGTTCAGAGTTTTCTGGACTAAAGCTTCATATCATAACTTTTGAACTTTGAGCTATGGCAATCATTTACGTCCAAAAAACTAGAGTGATAAAGGAGACGAGTGAAGAGCTTCAAAAACAATTAAACCATTTTCTGCAATAGAGCATTAAGATGCTCGTGTGGATCGGACAGAGGAGATGGTAATGGGCATCAGAGGTCAAAGCATTAGAGGATGATGCACTCTTTACGGTTTCTGGTGATCTTTTCAGGCTTTCCATCCTTAGCCTTAACAATGGCCTCCATAATCTACAGAGATTAGACAAAGAAAAAATAATGAAAATTAAAATAAGTAAACAACACACAACACTACTAGGTACAATTGTAGACAGACTCGACTGGATTTGTTTTTCATTATATTAAAAATCGTTTTAATATCTTAATCTTTTCTAAAGGCTTTGATTAAATGCTTGAATTTAGTCTGACAATGCAAAATTGCGCCAAACTCTACATTTTCGGACAATACTTTTGTTTAAAGGGATGTGTTGGAGTGAATAGTGAAGGAAAAGTAGTCAACAATGTCCATCGTATAAGAAACCGTTCAACACTGTTTAAACAGCATCCCAGATTGCACCTCATGCATTATTGAGTGAATATGTCCAGAGTGCGCAGAGATGAAATCTACTATTAAATTGTGTCACATTTTTGGCACTAGTCTCATAATTCCATTTGTGTTGTGTTATTTCAAAACGTTGTCTTACAGAAACAAACTTACATTATATGTGACAAAGCATGATCCCACATTTATACGTTTTTGTATATCAAGCAAAATTAAAAAGTGTTGGCTTTAAAAAGTATTCTTGATCCTAGGCTGCTGCATGCTATTTAACCCAAAAGGAAACAAGTCTAAAACTAGGAAGCAATATACGTTACAAAGTATTTAGCCACACAATGTACACAAACAATGTAATATTCCCTGATGCTTACATCCTCTTCATAAGGGAAACCTCCTGTTTCTAATTTTGAGAAGACCAGATGTTCATTGATCTGTAATTCAAAACTTCCTACAGGAAAGAGGAAGGTTATACTGTTACTGTCAATCCCACAAGTTTTTATTTAGTTCGTGAGGAATTTATGTAAAGCATGCCATTTGTGGATTATTGTGTCTATATGAGGACAGTCAGATATGTACTCAACCTCTCCGGCCCACGAAGCCTGACACCTCAGCATCAGGAACCTTGGCGCAGATGCCCCGCTTCAGCTCCTGGAAGCGAGGCTCGTAGCCTCATCTGCCGCTGGTGGGTCACAGAAGATTGGTTACTTCAGTTTGAAATATGCTCAGTCATTTCTGCATACATAACCGGCTTTTTCTCAGAAGCTGCCATGCAAAACAGCTTAAACTGGGTTTTCCATATCGCACGATAACAACACTAGCGATGTCCCATTCACGAACGGAATGTTCTTTTGGGCCCCTTTTTCTTCATAGAAGACAGACTCGTTCCGAGTATGCCGCCTAAATACACTTCATTTATGGGCATCACAGCTCTTCGAAGTGCGTGTTTGATGAACAAACATGTCATATGCAGCTCTCTAGTTTTTTGAAACATTTAAAAACATCACTTAATTTTTTAAAGAATTTATAATGAGGAATAACAGTAATTTAAAGACAGCTAGATGCAACTTGAATACTTAGTAATGAAACTTACCAGTATTCGACTTTTATCTTCACCACCATGATTCTCGTCTTTATTCTGACCTGTGAAGGTTAATGGTTACCTGGTTGTTCGAGGAGACAGAAAACAACACATCCACCGAGACAGCTGCGTCAGAAAGGCTACACCCTGCTCACCTCCACCTGTCTGACACGCCTACAGAGTTTTAAAGGCCAGTAGCTGCTCATCACTGTCAATGACAATGATCCTCTTTAACAGTTCACTGTTGTATCAAAATAGCCTAAATGTCAACAGCTGCATAAAATAATTATTTTTAGGGTACACTTGCCCTCTTCAGCAATAGTCAGTTCACCTTTATTTATATAGCGCTTTTAACAATACAGATTGTGTCAAAGCAGCTTTACAGTAAATAGGAAAATAGTGTCAATAATGCAAAAGGACAATAGCAAACACTTAATTTTCAGTTAAAGGCAGTTCATCATTGAATTAAGTGATGTCATCATCCAGCTCAGTTCTTCAGTTCAAATCTATCTGTGCAATTAAGTCGACGATATCGCTGGAAATTAATACTGGGGGGAAAAATGATCGCAAACTTCACTTGACAGGCCAGCATTCTGATGGTTTGCTGGTTTGGCAGCTAAAATGTCAGGCCAAAATACAGTAAACCATTTAAGGTTTAAGCTGTTTTCAGCAGTATGTAGGCACTGCATGTAAAAAAGTGTTACAAGGTTTACATACATATATAATATATTTTAATATGTGTTTTAATATACAAATATTGTTTTAAATTAGGACAAGCTGACAAAAAGCTTACTGTAACACATAACACACTGAACATATAATCAAACCAGAATTCACAGAAATTGAACAGTCCATGTATTTTATTTAATGTCGACAAATGAAAGAATCAGTTGGACCAAGTTAAGCAGCTAAACATCACTGTCCTCACAACCTCATGAAGAAACTTCCATCCCACTGCACTCTATTGAATTAGGTTTGATCTACCGCCTTAATTAAAAAGACTGAAAAAGACTACTAATTGCTGTATGCCATTTCCTATTTCCTTAACAATATTACTTCTACTGTCAAATCAAACATTTGTTATATGACACACATACCAAAGCCAGTGCCTCTTAGAGAAA
The DNA here is from genome assembly GCF_001515625.1 of Sinocyclocheilus rhinocerous. Taxonomy (NCBI): domain Eukaryota; kingdom Metazoa; phylum Chordata; class Actinopteri; order Cypriniformes; family Cyprinidae; genus Sinocyclocheilus; species Sinocyclocheilus rhinocerous. Next base: position 1,236,895 of record NW_015625586.1, read on the forward strand.
GTTTTTTGTGTAACAGTGTTCTGTTTGACTACACACGAACAGAATACAGATGAAGGCAGAACACATGCAACATAATGAATGTTATGTAAAAAGCAAAGACCCAAACATAATTGGAGGACAAAACCAGATGATAGCTCATTATTTTATTAACCATATATGAGGGTTGTTTCATAAACGGGGTCATCAGTAGTTTCTAAAAAAACAACAACAACAACAACATGCGGCAGTGTCTGCAAGTCATATAAATGCCCTTAAATCAGCTATTTGGTTTGATTTAATGATGAAAAAAATGTATAACACTACAACTAGTGTTGTTTTTGGCGGCCTGTTTTAATTTTAGTTTTAGTCTAGTCTTTGTGTGAAACTGTCATTTTAGTTTTTATTAGTTTTAGTCACACCCAAAAATAATGACCCAAGCTTTAGGCATTCCCTTCTTACAGCAAACGTTTAGTACATTAGTATATTCTCTTCAAATCCCCCAAAACAAAAACAAATAATCAGCAGACGAAAAGTGACCCCAGTAGGCAATGTGGCTTCAACAAAAAAAGACCTTAACCCTTCCATTGGCCTCCTCCTTAGCATCCCCGCATCTTGCTCCTCCTGCTTAAAGGATGCGTGGACTGCAGGCCTCATACCGTAACTGCTCACTTTAGAGTTACGATAATCATTTACGTCCAGCAACCAGACCGGAGGAGTGAAGAGGAGGGGACGTTTAAGGATCCTACATCAATACACTCTTTCTCTAGATCTTTAAGTTATGTTAACAGAACCGTTCAAAATCTTGACCGTTTAGACATTTTTAGAGCCAAAAGTGAAGGGTCAAGTGGTGAAACTTTAGAGGATGACACAAGGAGGCCGGCTCTTGGTGATCTTCTCCACCGGCTGGCCATCATAGGCTCTTTGGATAGCATTCATAATCTTGTGGATGGGATAAAAGAGAGATGCACACATACACGTGAAAAATCAACAACTTTTTATAGGTGAAAATTTTATACAGCGTGAGATGTTTACTCACATCATCCTCATAAGGGAAGCCACTGGTTTCCAGCTTTGAGAAAATCAGTTGTCCGTTGATCTCAATCTCAAAGCTCCCTGGAAAAGAGAAACGGAAGAGCTGATGATGTTTGCTCACATTCATATTTTTGCATAAGATGTAAATCACTGCATGGCTATAAATGTGCAAGGTACCTTGGCGGCCGACGAAGCCACTCACGTCCGCATCAGTGAACTCAGCAGTGACGACCTGCTTGAGCTCCTGAAAGCGGGACTCGTACCCTCATCCGCCGCTGCAACATAACAGTGAACGTAAGCTCACAGTAATTATGCCATCTAACAAACGCTTGGATCCAGGCAAACAGACAATGGGTGGTAACTAGTGTATGAGTTTATGTCTGACAATAAACCTGAAGACTAGAACTATGGAAGCTTGTTTCTGCCAGAGAATAAAAAAAAAAAAATAATAAAAATAAAAAGTAATTACTTATTAAAAAAATCATTACGTAATTAGCTCACAATTTGGTCTTCCTTTCTTGCATTTCTGAGGAAAACTAAGAAATTCAGAAAAAGTCAGTTGCAGTTCTAACTTTTTCCTCTGAATTTTAGGTTTACATTACGTTTTTTTTTTTACTCCACTATAGAATAAACAATAAATAAGGAAATTACGACCTTTTTCCTTCGTTTATATCACCAAATTCTGAATTTAGATCCTGCAATTTTAGACTTTCTCAGAATTGAGAGGGGGAAAAAAAAGTTGTAGATAACTTTTTTTATTCCAAGACAGAAAGGGGCTTCCATATAGAACACTAATCTTTATGAGAGGGTAAAAACTCGGTACTAAAAGACTGAATACCATAACTATCACTATGATCACTACTGGAGTCAGTAATCTAGCTCATACCATTGCACATAACTTTCCTCACAGTTCAGTTGCTGTGCATCATATCACTTTGCAATAAGCCCTAAACATATTAAAGACAAATAACTTTTTTTTTTTTTTTTACATTGAAATTTTTTTTTTCAAAATATATGGCATTTATAATCTGTTAAACTTTAAAGAAGCTAATGTTTGTCAAAATTAATAAATTGTTATAGAATGTTACTATAAAGTAAATATAGTATTTTAAGGGGTTCCTGGGTTGCTTGAGAGTTTGGATGGGGGTCTTTTACTCTGTATAAATTGAAAATCCCTTTCCTGAGGGATATACAGTTTAGGATTTAGTCTTCCCGCTAAAATCCCATAGTAAATCAGATGGATCATCTTAAATCTCTGAGGTACCTGCTCAGTTCTTTAAACCCCTTTCAAACCTGTTTAAGAGAAACGCCGAGAATTTTGGAGAACAGCACGTGTTAAAACATGATGTATGATAAACTTGTACATGACATTTATTCATGAATACATAAAGGAAACGAGATAATGAAGAGGGTTATGTTAATAACAAAAACAGCAGGCAATCTGCATGAGCAGTTTAATCTAACGTTACCACATTCGTGAAGACATTTTACCCGAATAGAGGAAAACGTTTGTAAATCACATTCTATTTTAAATAATTTACCTATTATAAAATCACTCACCAGTATTCAACTTTTATTTGCACACCCATATCTACTCAGCTGCGTCTCTGCGTGCTTCACGCTATTGTGCTTCCGCGTCTCTGACTGATCTTATATAAAACTAAACCTCTAGCGCCCTCTATCAGCTGGATGAGGCATTTTGAAGACAAAAGGGCAGCTCAACAGCCGCAGAAACTTTTCGTTGAAAAGCCACACGATGGCAGCAGCTATTAACCCATTTCATCCCAAATTCTTATGTGAGCGAGCCCATGTACCGTATTGGCCCGAATATAAGACGACCCTGATTATAAGACGACCCCCCTTTTTCCAGATGTACCTTTTGGAAAAAGGCTTTTTAAAAACCAAATCTTGTTTTTTTTCTCAGTAAAACACATTTTGTCTTCAATTATTTTCATATTGCATATTTTTCCTATTTTAATTTTTGTTTTGAAAGTATGATAAAAACTGGTAAAATGTACCAACAAATCACATTTAAAAAATATACACTTTTTGATATACCAAAAAAAAAAAAAAAAACAGGTAGCCCATCTGAATTAGGACATTTAGGCTATCCATCTAATACCAGCCTACCAAAATCTTATTAACAGTAGAAGTAAAATCTTACTGTAGTCTTCAAATCTGGGTACTGTCTTACGTTTTAAAATCACAAAGGGAGTTTGGTCCCATCAGGCTAACGTGACAGTCACGACTCATGCAGCTGTAAGGTTTTCTGCTTCTTTTGTTTTTACTCGCAATCTTTACAACACGCATTACATTACATATTTCATGGCACACTCGTTTTATGCGTATTTGGCGCCACCTAGTGTTGTGGGTGTATTATTGACATGTCAAAGTCTAGACCCTGAATATAAGACCACCGCGTTTTTTCAGATGTATTTCCAAGAAAAAAACATCGTCTTATATTCGGGACAATACGGTACTTCCTCGTCCCCAAAAAGGATGGCAGTCTGCGACCCATCCTCGATCTCAGATGCCTGAACCACGCCCTTATGAAACGGCCATTCAGGATGACTACTTTGAAACAGATCCTCTTGCAAGTGTGCCCAGGGGACTGGTTCTTTTTTTCTTTAGATCTGAAAGACGCATACTTTCACATCCAGATAGCCCCCTATCACAGACGATTCTTGAGATTCGGCATATGGACTATTTGGCATATGGACATTTGTTTACAAATGTAGCAGCCAGAAGATGGGTTCCATCTGCTGAGTCCTGTTTTCCCAGTTTTTTTCCCCCCTCATCCTACTTAATATGTGAAATATTTTTTTCGTTACCACATTTGCTTTTTGCTTACTCACTGAGGATATTAAGGTACTTTTAAAGTAAAACTTCTTTGGAACAATATGCGTTGTGAACAGTGTATAAAAGCATTTAACTATCCTTTAGGTGTGCCTTTCCCATACTGTATTCTTAGTGTGCCATGGTATTACAAAGAATTGCTTTTAAAATTCTATCTGAAACACAAACTTTTCCTTTGTTAAAGATAAGATCACTCTGATATAATTTATTTCTCGCTCTAACTTGTTTCAATGCTATCCATTTGTGAAAAAGGAACTATAGTTCTGATAATTTTATCTAAAATCACACCAAAGACTGGAATTGGATGTCATCTCCCACTATTCACTTGGATATTGGCATATTCCATGCAAATGTGCTCTTTTAGCCCCTCTTGCATAGGCCTACTAATTAGGATTTGACAAAAAGAAATACACAGTTTGGTTAACAGTCTGTGAAACCCATAGGGCTACAATAATATCTATTGGCTTGATTATTATGACAGGTCAGATGAAATGATTAATCTTCAAAGAACCATTTAGCAACTCGAGAACATCCAAAAATGCTAAAATGGAAAAATGCTGCATACAACCATTGAAGATTCCTTATTTTCAATAGTGTACAAACCCGAGTACTATCTGAATCATCTAACTATTCACAAACACATCACATTCAAACAGACTCTTACAGTATGTAAACACAAATTATAATCAGTGATACTATATACACTGGTTGTGGCATATTACATACTCCACACACTTGCACTACTCCTGACAACAGCACAAATAAATTTGGAATTTTAGCTTTGATGCGTTCAGTGTAGACAGCCTCAAGCTGATATGACAATGACGGCACCGGTGTAGACACGGTGTTATCTGTTGTTATGTCTGGCAGGTGTAACAGTACACGTTTATAACCACGCATTCATCAAAGCACTAACATGAAGATTTAATCAATGAACTGCGTGCATGACTTAATTACGAGAAAAGATGTCGTTTTAACAAGAAAATATGTCGTTTTAACGAGAAAAGATGATGTTAAAACGAGAAAAGATGTTGTTTTAACGAGAAAAGATGTCGTTAAAACGACATAACATCTCGTTATTACGACATAATTGAGTGGAAAAAAAATATTTGTGTGGCAGCAATGCGTCACCGTACATACACCTTAATGTTACTCTGGAAAGTATGTATATACAGAATATGTATGCCCTCAATCTTGAAAACAAATTTCTCAAATGTTACATAGGCATTATATTTTCTTCCTCTTAACAACAACTATATACAAAAGAACATGGGGAGCTATTGCTTACAACTCATACAAAAAGATACCTTAACAGTTACAATTCAAGAAATTTATTCCAATTTAGAAAAAAAATCTTCTTGACTTTCAAATGTTCATCTTTTATTTTGGCAGAATACTGTGAATTACTATAAACTTCTGTCTATAGAAATGTTGAAAGCTGTGAATGCGTAGAATGCGTAAACCTTGCAGCCTTTGATTTAATAATCCCACTGGGTTATATTGCAATTTTAGTTTGATTAATTTGATTAATTCATTCATTTTAAATTTACATTCCATTTAATTATTAGCTTTTCATCAATTCTGGAACCCCACGAAGTTCCTTTACAACCCCCCACCCCCATTTGAGAAATATTGCTCTAAGGTAGTAATATCTGCATCTTTTAAGGGGAAATAAGGTACAAAGTTGTGTCTTTAAGGGTACTGCCACAGTGATTAGCTGTTTAATTTCTTCACATAATTTTTCAGTCAAAAATTCAGAAATTAAAGTTGCCATTACAAGATAAACACTTGCATAACAATATACCATAATTAGTGTTGAGACACCAGGAACAGATAATATCTCCTATATTTCCTATATTCTTCATTTATTTCACATTGTAAAATCAGTTTTGCATCTCTAGTGGCTCATTACTCGATTTCTCTCAGCTTGAGGCCCCTGAAGTCAGATTCTCTATAGGCCCGGGCCATAATCTTTCCCTGCATGAATGTGTGTTCACTTATAAAGGTGCATGAGATGGGAGATAGACAATCAGTCCTCAACTCCCAGCAGCTTCCCTTCTCTCCTCTCTTCTCTCACATTCATTCACACTAGCCCTCACGGCTCATCACAGCAGATATCCTCTCACTCTCTTTCAATCTCTCCATCCAGCAGAGAAGACGGGAAGATGATTCCAGCCCGCATCTATCTCCATTAGCTTAATGGCGTAAAGCAGCTTAGACAGCTACACCCCTCCGCAGCCTACCCTTCCGTCAGGATCACATTTCTCTTGCCACTGTTTTTCCAGGTGGAGCGAGAGAAGGAGGGAGAGAACGAGGGATGATTTAGACCCTGGCGAAAAAGAGTCATCCATCCTCAGCTTCCTGTCTGTGTGCCACAACCCACAGGGGAGGCCCGTCTCAAAGGCCAGCTTCACTTGGAACTACTGAAATAGCGTGTTTGCGTCTCCTGTCCTATTTATGTACCTCTACACCTGCCGCTTTGGCCTCTAGAGGGGCTTCACAAATATAGACCCTTACTTTTCCCACCATCAGGAACCCTCTCTGCACATAAGCCACCTGCAGCCTGCATTTTCCCAGCATGCTTTCCAGCGCCCATATATCTCACCCCGCTAAACCTAACTAAAACTATGGGACCTGTTTTAGCATGTCTGGTTCTCAGGGGTCCCCCTTCCTGATCCCCAACTGGATAACCCTTGGGAACCAGAACAGGATGTGACAGGTCAAAGTCAGGCTGTCAGGGCAAAGGTCAGGAAGCAATTATGGGTGGTTAGAGGTTCTCAAATGTTACATAGGCATTATATTTTCTTCCTCTTAACAACAACTATATACAAAAGAACATGGGGAGCTATTGCTTACAACTCATACAAAAAGATACCTTAACAGTTACAATTCAAGAAATTTATTCCAATTTAGAAAAAAAATCTTCTTGACTTTCAAATGTTCATCTTTTATTTTGGCAGAATACTGTGAATTACTATAAACTTCTGTCTATAGAAATGTTGAAAGCTGTGAATGCGTAAATAAAGTGAACCTTGCAGCCTTTGATTTAATAATCCCACTGGGTTATATTGCAATTTTAGTTTGATTAATTGTCCAGCCACATTCATTTTAAATTTACATTCCATTTAATTATTAGCTTTTCATCAATTCTGGAACCCCACGAAGTTCCTTTACAACCCCCCACCCCCATTTGAGAAATATTGCTCTAAGGTAGTAATATCTGCATCTTTTAAGGGGAAATAAGGTACAAAGTTGTGTCTTTAAGGGTACTGCCACAGTGATTAGCTGTTTAATTTCTTCACATAATTTTTCAGTCAAAAATTCAGAAATTAAAGTTGCCATTACAAGATAAACACTTGCATAACAATATACCATAATTAGTGTTGAGACACCAGGAACAGATAATATCTCCTATATTTCCTATATTCTTCATTTATTTCACATTGTAAAATCAGTTTTGCATCTCTAGTGGCTCATTACTCGATTTCTCTCAGCTTGAGGCCCCTGAAGTCAGATTCTCTATAGGCCCGGGCCATAATCTTTCCCTGCATGAATGTGTGTTCACTTATAAAGGTGCATGAGATGGGAGATAGACAATCAGTCCTCAACTCCCAGCAGCTTCCCTTCTCTCCTCTCTTCTCTCACATTCATTCACACTAGCCCTCACGGCTCATCACAGCAGATATCCTCTCACTCTCTTTCAATCTCTCCATCCAGCAGAGAAGACGGGAAGATGATTCCAGCCCGCATCTATCTCCATTAGCTTAATGGCGTAAAGCAGCTTAGACAGCTACACCCCTCCGCAGCCTACCCTTCCGTCAGGATCACATTTCTCTTGCCACTGTTTTTCCAGGTGGAGCGAGAGAAGGAGGGAGAGAACGAGGGATGATTTAGACCCTGGCGAAAAAGAGTCATCCATCCTCAGCTTCCTGTCTGTGTGCCACAACCCACAGGGGAGGCCCGTCTCAAAGGCCAGCTTCACTTGGAACTACTGAAATAGCGTGTTTGCGTCTCCTGTCCTATTTATGTACCTCTACACCTGCCGCTTTGGCCTCTAGAGGGGCTTCACAAATATAGACCCTTACTTTTCCCACCATCAGGAACCCTCTCTGCACATAAGCCACCTGCAGCCTGCATTTTCTCAGCATGCTTTCCAGCGCCCATATATCTCACCCCGCTAAACCTAACTAAAACTATGGGACCTGTTTTAGCATGTCTGGTTCTCAGGGGTCCCCCTTCCTGATCCCCAACTGGATAACCCTTGGGAACCAGAACAGGATGTGACAGGTCAAAGTCAGGCTGTCAGGGCAAAGGTCAGGAAGCAATTATGGGTGGTTAGAGGTGGTGGGATGGCAGAGACTAGACCGGCTTTGAGTTTTTGAGTGACTCGGCATGAAGGCTGGATCACTGTTAAGGCGCTCCGTAATCCCGTCAGCAGTGTTTCAATTAAGCCTCAGCACTTTGAGCTCCAGTCTGTGATTTATAAAATCAGTGAGTTTGTTCAATTACATGTTACATTGGTGATTCAGAAGGGCAAATGTCAAATTTAAATAATGCTAGTTTAATTTTAGTGTTCCCATGTGAATTGAATGCCAACAGTTTTAGAGAAGCACTGTTTTTTCTCTCATTTTGATCTGATAATTGTGCTCTTTATTTATCGTAGAAATGGAAAAACCCCCCTCCAGGGGGAAATGTTAATGTCCTTCTCATTACAATATGTCCTGTTTTCTTAATTCATATGACAATGATTATGAAATAGTTCAGATTAAATAAAAACAGGCCAGCATGTGTGCATTTAAAATGACAGGGCAGCATGAAAACTCAGTTCTGTGAGTTCAGTGACTAACTGTAACCAGGCATCATACGGGAATAATGTGGAAAACTCTTTGAACTAAGTTAACTGACTTTTTAATCATGTCCATTAATAGAGACAACGTATTTAGAAGAATCAATGTATTAGTGCCACACACTTTTTAAAGCTGAAGCCTGCCATCTTGCAGCACAAAATAGCAAAAATACTAGTTTTAATCATTCCTCTGTCTTCTATTTTTTGGACACACAGGTACTCACACCATTGGCTGAGCCAGCATTGTTATGTCTGGTTCAGTCAGGGTGCTTTGTTTACAACATAATCTTCCTTATTCTGTGGCTGTGTTGAGATCATGCTCTTTATTGATGGCTGTTGTATACCTGAAGCACAGGGGAATTACAGTCAGCAAATCTAATTTCCTTCAGTACAGTATAAGAGTAATATATACTCTACATGTCAAATGTTTGGTCAGGAAGATTTTTAATGTTTTTGAAAGAAGTATCTTATGTTCACCAGGGGCAAGACTGCATTTATTTTTTGTAATTTGTACTTTATTCCTGTTATGGCAAAGCTGAATTTTCAGCATAATTACTCCAGTCTTCAGTGTCACATGATCCTTCGGAAATCATTCTAATATGCTGATTTGGTGCTCTAGAAACAGTTGTGCTGCTTAATATTTTTTGTGGAAACAGTGATAAATTTTTTCCCCCAGGATTCTTTGATTAATAAAAATTTCAACATTTCAACATTTATTTAAAAAATAGATTTTTTTGTAACAATGTAAAAGCCTTTTTTCAAATCTTTGACTCCAAACTTTTCAATGGTTGTGTGAATATACAACTCATACCTTTCTTCACTTTTAAACTAAAAGACTGGCAATATGTGGTATAGCATACAAACATACTTTTACTATTTTTGCAGTATATACTATGTATTACTATGTATTAAGCTAAGTCACAACCTTAACGTTTACCATCTCTGCCTTGACCACACTGCCTAAAGTTAAGACATTCTTACATAAAATCAATCTAAAAATTATAAATTTAACCTTAAATTTAATTTAGCCATGTTATAAGGTCATGTGACAACAATGTAGCATAGTACTGTTGGAAACATGTAAGGTGAATCCCAATTCGCATAATTACGCACTATTCTTTTGTAGTATAGAATAGTGTGTTCACAAAAAGAAAAAGTGCACTTTAAATACCCGGATGATACACTTAAATAACCCAAAAAGCTAATGTAAGGGAGAGGGAGAGGCTTCCAGACTCTAATGCTGAATGACAAAATAACCTTATTTAATTCATACACTACATAATTGACTATTTGCAAAGAGCTTGACTGACAAGCGATCTGACCAATCATAACGCAGAATCCACCATTTTGTCCGACAAACAAATCAGACAGGAGAGTATAGATTAACTACGGTGGACTTAAACTTGAAAAATGGTGTGTATTGACGTCTTTCCGCAGTAGAAATAAAATACGTTCTGATGTTCGTTCATGTTTATTTTGTGTTTTAAGTAAATATGAAAAGACGATCGGTTCACGTGGCGCTTGAACTGAGGTGCTACAGCGATCTGTCACGACACATTAAAGAGCCACAAAACAGTATTTATTGATTGAATTTCTTAAGAAATAACAAAATATGAAAGCAGAGACTTTGTTTCATACCAGAATAACTCTGTCTTTTCTGTCAGCATGTTGTCAGTTTCCTCTTTGCTCTTGTATTTTTCACTGAGTGAGAACATGATGTGTAGTGTGAGAGCGGCATGGCTTGGCGGACATAGCAACAGTAACTAAGGAGGGTGGGTTTTTATGTGAAGAGTCAATTGAGTGCATAGTGTATAAGCCATTTGGGATGTATAGCATTTGAAACATGCATAGTGCCTACTGTTTTGAATTCTATATATTATTTACAAATATAGTATTTAATTCAGTTCAGAATGTATCTGTGGCATGCACTTCTGTTCTTCCAGTTTGTATTTCCTTTTTCTTTTTCTATCATATCTAATCATATATTATCATAAATAGGTTTGAATATAAATCTGAGCATTTCAAATACATTTTCTGATATAAAAATACCTTTCTGTAGGATCTGCGGCTTGTTTGTGCAGCTCTGTATAGGAGGCTAAACTTAAAGGAATTAGAGAAAGAAAACCAAAGACAAATTTTCTATGTAATCTGGATAAATCTGGCAGTTCAGACATCAGACAGGAGGCCTGAACACACACTCTCACACACACATACAGAGGATTTCCAGAGCATTTGTATCCACTAGAGCATGATGGCTGAGTGGAATTGGTGCTCCCTAAAGGTTACATCAGCTCTGATGAGCATCAGTAAAGTGGACAGCACTTTCAGACAACCAACTCTTCACTTGGAAACTTCTGAAACATCCACAGATTGTAATCTATTGATCTCATGGCTCACTACAGTATGTCTTATCCAGTTCATTTGCCTGGATGCTGCGCACAGAAGTCAGATAAAACACAAAGAACAATGAACATGATTGATGCAGCTTGTAAGTTGCTTATATAAGCATTGAGACAGCAACTAGCATTGTTTGACTGTATTAAGCAACTTAATGCTTCATGAATATGTACATTAAAAGAAGTTGAATTGAACTAATTGGCCTGTTGATATTTAGACAGTCCATTAACATAGACATTTGTTTGACTAATGGTTTGCTTACAGAAACAAACTCTCCAGAGAATGTCTTTCTGGAGTAATTCATCTAGAAGAGGCAGCTCTATCAAAGCATCTGATACCTTCTTCAAAGATACACTCTTTGTTAGAATGCAAAGAGAAGGATGCATGGACAAGGAAGAATAGAGCGATGAGATCGGGTGTTATTGGGGGAAGGTAGGAAGGAAGGAAGAGGAAAGGGAAAGAAGAGTGTCAGATGAACTCTTATAGATATTTGATATGTTACGCCTGCGACCACCACTTTAGCCTTGATACCGTGTGCTATCTGTGGCCTCCGACTGACCTCAACATCAGTATCTTCAAAACCTGAGAGAAATAAGTAGCCTCCCCTTCTCTTTGACTTCCTCAATGAGAAATCAGAAAAAAGGTCTCAAACCCTCAAAATGAACCTGTGAATGTCTGTGGGTGAGCACGTCATCGCCATTCAAAATCAAAGCGCACTTTTTCATTTTATAATGCCGTCTTATTGCTCTTCTTCCTAGTAGGAGCATTTTAAAAATGCTTTCCCGATGAATCCTGGACTCCTGCTCAAAATGATAAATTAATATAACGACAGCTACAAAAAAACAACAACAATAAGCATTTTTCCCCCATTAGTTAAAATAATTCACTAATAATTTTACTTTCCCCAAAAATTGCATTGAGCATTTAAAAATATCTACATACACAGTGAAAGCTTGATAATTTCATTTTTCAATTTTTTTATATATTTAATAATTCTTTATTTTTTAATATGTTCACTTCTATTAACTTAATTTGTTGTTATTATTATTATTATTATTAAATATTACTGTATATATATATATATATATACACACACAAAGTATATAACTATATATAGTTTATATTTAATTATTACATAGTTTATATTTAATGATTTATTAATACTTTTTAAAATTAATTTATTAATTTTGTCATAATTATTATTACTATTATCATTATTAAAATCATTACTAAATAAAATGACTTTGTGTGTGTATGTACATGTAACTCATTAAAAGTACGTGATATTTAAGTAACATGTAAACTGATATTCTAACAGTAAAATATGCAGTCCTTATATATATAGCCCTAAAACTCATCATATTGCACACAGTTTTGTTGTGTCCTGCTATGGAATAATCTGCTGTAGTCATGTGACTGATTGTGTGTGGTGTCTAATGGTGTGTGTAACTTTGGCAGAAAGGATACGTGCTCTGTTCCACCAGCAGGGGGTACGGAGACCACAGGCATGAACACATACACAAGCTGAGACCACACACTCACTCACATGCACAGACAAACAAACACACATGCACATGGCCTAAGACACATAATGAAAGAAAAGCCCTCAAAGAAAAGTCAAAGTCGCTTCTTCACAATAAATAAATAAATAAAATGAAACAATAGAAAAAGAAGTTCCCAAATAAATCTGGAAAGAAATAATGAAAGAAGGGAAAATTATATAAAAGAATGATATACAGCACATATTAGCAGTTCAAACATGATGAGCATGACCTTTGACCCTCACAACTTCTCACCTCATCTCCCACTACGCCTTACACCTGACCTTTCACCTTTCATATTACGTGTGTCAAAGGGGTCATGAGGTTTATTAAGATACATTTCCATTTGACACTCACATATAAACACAAGCACACAGTAGTCCATTAGTTTGCTTTAGAAATTGATTTGATATTGATAATATTTTCACTGATAGTTTGCTGGACCACAATGCCATTCAAGTTTTTTTTTTCTCTGTGTGTGAGATTCAAACATCTGACCTTTCCTTTGCAAAACACAGTCAGATACACACACCTTACACAGATGGTAAATAAAATCCCATCCTGTATATTATCTTGACATATTTGCGTTATAGGTTCACTGCGCTGATTCTCTGTAAGACTAATCATAAATAATGCAGCCGAAAAGTTTATGCTCCATTGTAAAGGGGTCAGCGTGTTTGATGTTGCATCTCAATATATGTCTGGCTGCAATTGAAACTGATGACCTGGAGGGACTGAAAGAATATATCTTAGTAAAATACATTCTTCAGTGCTCATATGGGAGTGTGTGTGTGTGTGTGTAAATGTGTGTATTCTCCTTATGGCTCAGATTGGGAGTAAATGGTCTGGAACACGATAGAAATGACCGATTCGAAGAATTACCAGGCTACATGTCATGCGTGAACTTTCAGTCATGGAATAAGTTATCATGAGCTTTGTAATAAAACCTTTATCCAGTCATCAAACAGAGGCCGAATAATTAGTCATACACAATAGAAAAGAAGTTTAGCATAATGGATTGTAGCAATATGCTGAACTGATTTAACCCCTGAAGAGGAAGTATAATTGTTTGCACGATTGAGACTCAAAAGCTTTGATGTCTGTTTCTGATATTTATGACTGTTGTCTTTTCCTACTGAGAATCTCAACTGGTTTAGATTCAGGACTCAGGTTTTTACTGGCTATCAAGTGACAACCCAACACAATAATAAATGTGACCATATTTAGTGTGGTAGCGTCTACATAAAGAGATAATAGCGGACCATTTGTTGTATCAAAAAGTTTCAGCATGTTTTTTGCATGAACAACTTTACATTACATGGAAATTGAGAACTAATAAAAATACACTGAAAAAAAAACTGGTGTTAAAATCTTTTCAGTAATTTGCAGTAATTAATTACAAAGTTAATTACAAAGAAACAGCGACATTTTATTAAATGTAAAATGTTGACGTAGAAAGACGAAATTAGATAGTACTCCAAAAACTTTGAAAAAGCATTTTTTTTACTTTGTATTTTCACAACAAAACTGATATTATTATGAATATTCACTAACTGTTTGGTTATTAACCTTCAAATTCTTGCACTGATGGACACAGGAATGGAGGTGCAGCTTTATTTTATTTGTTAACATTTTGTGTTTCATGTCATTTTAAGCTCATTTCAATTCAGACATGATGAATAGTGATGGTGTCTCAGTGGCTGAGTTGTTTGCTTTGTAATTAATCCATTTTCATGATTTTGAAGCAGTCAGGAAAGTCTGAGAGCCCGTTATGAATATCATAAATGGGTGTTATGCTGCTCACAGCATGATCAGCCAATCAGAGCGATGCCATTTTTTTGCCTATACCCTCCTCACACCATGTTTTAGGATGAGAATACAATGGATTCGAATTGAGGTGGCCAGATATGTGGCTTCATCAGCACAAATAAGAGCAAACCACATGTACAGCTAAAAATACCACTGCTGCACTGATTTTCATTATTGTACCATCTGTGTAAACCACTTTATTTTGCATGGCAAAGCAAAAGAGACAACATTTCATCAGACTGCATGTAATCAATTGCAGTGACTGGATGAACGTGTGTTTGTGTGTGTGTATGTGAGAGAGAAAGCTCAACGCGAGATCTAGAGAGGGGAAAGTTATAAAGACATAGAAGCACAGAAAAAGCAACGATGAGACTTTGATGGGTTCATCACTTACCAAATTCCTCCTCTCTGCTTTTCCTTCTATCCTTCTGTTTTTCAGATAAGGTATAAGGGGGCCTAGAAAATGACAGCATGATAAACAGTTAGGATGAAAGAGATGGTAATGTATGTGCTTTTAAGATGCTCTCCCACTCTCCTACAGCTTGGCTGGACTCCACTCAGAAACACACACAAGTAGTTTGTGAAAGAAGGAATATTCATCAAGTTTAATTCCTTTTCAGTAACCAATCACAGGTGATGTTCTCTCTCATGTGGTGGATATAAACGCTTGCATGCACATTTTTCTTTCTCTCAACTAAAAGCAACACTCCTCTTGCTCACATATGTGAGTATATGTGACCCTGGATCACAAAACCAGTCATAAGTAGCACAGGTATATTTGTAACAATAGCCAAAAATACAGTGTATGGGTCAAAATGATTGATTTTTCTTTTATGCCAAAAATCATTAGGATGTTAAGTAAAGATCATGTTCCATGAAGATATTTTATACATTTCCTACTGTAAATATATCAAAATTAAATTTTTGATTAGTAATATGCATTTCTAAGAACTTCATTTGGACAACTTTAAAGGCGATTTTCTCAATATTTAGATTTTTTTGCACCCTCAGATTCCAGATTTTCAAATAGATGTATCTCGGCCAAATATTGTCCTATCCTAACAAACCATACATCAATGGAAAGCTTATTCATTCAGCTTTCAGATGATGTATAAAACTCAATTTCAAAAAATTGACCCTTATGACTGGTTTTGTGGTCCAGAGTCACATATTTACATGCACAGATATAATCGAGCTAAAGAGTGTTTTTGCATATTCAAATATGATCCTTCACATTGTGCTGCTTGTTGAAGAAAGATTAATGGACCTTTTTTGCATTTCAAGGGTTCTCAGATACAGAAGTCATGATAGATAAATATCTAATCATATATATAAAAAAGGGGGAAAAATATCGAAAGATTGATTTCATTGGTCAAAAGACAGATGTTAAATTGTTCATCACTTCCATATGTCAAGGCAATAAAAGACAAAGTTTAGTCTTATAAATGTAAGTTTTTTTTAAAATAGAAGTAAGCCTAACCGAACTTCATGCAAATGAGCATTGATGTAGGTGGCAACTACCAATAGGAAAGGAGACCATGATTGACCCTCTAAAACAGTTGAATAGTGCAGTGGAGCATGAACGTCTATGAGCAACCAAAAGCTCCAGAGATTTTTTTTCACTGTCTGTAAATGCACTCACTCATCACTTTGGCACTGAGCCACAACACAGGATGGGACATGACCACCATATTTCGCTGCTGGTGACCCATTTTTGTTGCAGGTTTGCAATAACTGGCAAAGCGAAAGGCATCATGGAGTCGGCATGCTTTAGATCTGTCTGTCATATGGATGGAATCAAAGAGGCATAGCTTTCCATGTGGGAAAACTCCACATCTGTAGTGTGGATTATTTGTAACAGGCAGCAGTGGGAACGTTGGAAGCATTTTTGTCTGGAGAGTATTCATCTTCAGCTCTTTGTACTGTGTGTGCTGGGAGTGTTAAACATTAAGAGATTCTGTTGTACATACGGCAATAACAGTCTTAATGTTGCTTATAGACAGTGTCAGCTGATTGTTTAATATAACCTGCTCTTTCCCCAGTCCAAATATAGCAGCACTATAGCGAACACCCAGCAGATTCATTATGCTCAACCTGCGGGACCCACAAACTGCATTTTATGAACTGATGATAAACAAGAACGCACATTCAGATGACGCCACAAGTTTGCAACCCAGAAGTGTGCGTGAGCTGCATGCATTCACGATAACACTGGCAATGCTCCCATATTCACAACTTTTTAAAATAGGTTTGTGCATGCATGATCCATATCTGTCATGATAACAGACCGTCGGCCTGAAAGGGCCTGCGTGCAAGCATTTACAAAATCAATATTTGCGTAGCAACAATGAAAAACGTCTTCTTATATTTGCAAGACAGTCCATCAAGTAATTGCCAATCTGCTAACACTCCCTCAAGTTTCTCAAGAGTTCCCTTCCACAATGCCAATTAAAATCTTCTGTTTTATTGCTTCTGCTGTCAATTAACTCAATGACAATGGACTGTGATGATATTAAAGAAATGCATGAACACTATGGTTGCAGATCAAATAGTGGACTAAAGAATCCTGCTTTTTTCATACTAGATTGAACACATATGTTGGCAAAATGGGTCGTGGATGTTGCTTTTTTTGCTGACTCATGATAAAGCAGGTCAGTTGACACTGGAGCCGTGATAGATGGCTGACTCGTATATTCATACTTATATAGCATATAGGTGTATAGCTGTTTATCTATATTTACTAACAGAGATCAAATGTAACGCCCGTGTACTATTTTCAGTTTAGGCATGCGGTGCATGTAATCTGCCGTAATGAGAGTAATAGGTCTCCATCTGGACATACTTGTCCTTTCTCAGGGGAGAGAGGGCTTTGAAGAGACAAGACAGCAATGGTAATAGCTACACCATTAAATATAAAGCAGGATAAAACTATAAAACACATACTGTCTATTCTGATTGCAATAAGACGTAATACCAGACCCATTTAGCCTGTGTGTTATTATTAAAACAGAATAGATAAAAGAGCCAGATGATATCAAGACAATTCTAATCAATACAAAAACTGTTCAAATACAAACTGTGCATTATGAGTATTACATTGTTAATTTATGTCTTTAACGCTAAGGAACATCAATATATCTTGACAGATTTAATTTTATCCTGACTGGATTCATTATCCAGACTGAATTAATTGCACTGGCAGAAAAAAGAGGCTGATCTTGTTGTCTTTCCTGACTGCTCGCTTGTTATCCATCGATCTTGAAGCTCTTTCTGCGATGTCTTAATTTCAGAGAGTGAGTTAATTCAAGTGTGTGTGTGTGTGTGTGTGTGTGTGTGTGTGGGTAAAAGGGGTAGTGGTGGTCGTCTTTGACAACGTAGGATGTGGATTTATTGATAAATTAACAGATCGATGAAGAACTGCTTCCGACTGGCTACATGGTTCCAGTGATACCAGATCTATTGTAACTTACACTTTAGACTTCAAAACACCTACTCTCCAGATTGTAAAAGTGATGGTGATGTTAGACTGGAATCCAAATTGTTTAGCTAAAGACTCATTGTCACATGCATTTATAATTTGAATCACCTCACTGGTTGTAACTGACTTGAGTAACCACCAAAAGTAATTGTACTAACTTTAAGATAAAACATGCAATTAGAATGCTTTTGAATTCATTATCAGCTCAATAATATTTCAATTCATGTAATGAAGCACCAGGCTGTCTAAATGAATGCAAACTACCATTTCACTGTTCATCACTGTTTCATTATTTATTTAAATTTTGATGTTATCTAGAGGTAGTATAAATTAATCTGTTCAAATGTTTATGAATGATGTCACCCTAATTGAGTTCCTCATTGTTTTTGTGCCAGATAAACATTGCTCTGACAGATAAAAAGCAGTTTTCCCATCACTGATAAAACAGATATTTGGAATCCTCTTTAACAAGTGTAAAATAGATGGTCAGTTTCCGAAGCCCCATCGTAGTGTCATTTGATCTTAAGATGTGAGTTGATGCCAGTCAGCAGTTTCTGAAGATCTGACTATTGGAAGACCACTTTAAGAAAGGTCTTGCTCGGCTTTAATGGATTGGTAAGCTGATGTTACAGGTCTAGGTTACCTTTAAAGCTTATATCAGCACAAAGGATCATCGCTCCTCACTCTCAGCACTTTCTGTCATAGAGGGGAAAAAAATCACAGACTAACATTATTTATGCACATAGATATTTTCATAGACCAGAATGACATGGGTCTTAAAGAAAGTAAGGGGGGGGGGGCAGGAACAGCTATACTGATTTGGGATTAAAACAGTTCATGCACAAATTTAAATTCATTTTCTAGACAAGAAGAAAAATCACAAAATCAATTAACTTAAGGAGCAAAACTGCATAATTTATTACAACTTTTTTTTGAGTATTATATTTAATACATAAAGCTAACATTGCTCATTTAGCTATGATATAGGATACTAAACTCATGTTTACTTTATAAAAATCATTCAAGATTTCAGAGCAAAAAGACGTGTGCTAAAACCTGAAGGTGGACATTTTTAGAATTATACTGAAAGGGCTTTTACTTGCTAAAAAAGTATTAAGTATCAATCAGATGACAGAAGGCATGTAGAAGATTGTGTACAGTAAAGTGTTTTACAGTAAAGTTTTGACCACATTTATAATTAAGAGGCCTCAAATATTTGTGTATCAAATATGATACAGCAGGCTTTACAGAGTTAAAAGAAGAAAAAAATGCCAATATGGTAAGAAAATGTACTAAAAAACAAGAATTAAAGAAGTCTTGTTATAGCACAATTTTACTTCTCCATAAAAAATAAGATAATTAAGAAAATGATTTTTGCAGTGCACAACCTGCTTCTATAAAAACACTCACACACGGAAATTTCAGATCCATATTTACAACACATGTATTCATGTGCATTTACGTGCGTTTCATAAACACCGAACAGGTGGAAAAAACATCGGAAGAAGGGAGGTGAAAGGGAAAAAATCGTAAAAACCTCTCATCCCTGGCACTTAACCGTCTATATGGCCTTATCACGCCTCATATGTCACATCGGTGACTCACTGGCTGCAGTCGCCCTCCTGTGGCGTCTGTTTGAGTACACCAGTCCCGTGATGTCACACCCATTACACTCATTCACTCAAATTATCTCATTTATTCATTTTTTTACATTCCATTTTTAAAAGGCTTGGTTTGCAAATACACTTGATTTTCTATTTCAAACAATGAACAAATTTTTTTTATTCAACAATTTAAATACAGAGCGTGTGGAACGGAGTCAGTGTACAGAGATGTATTCGAGAGCAGCACCCACATGGAGCTAATTTGAACGGTCGGAGAGCTGGTCTTCACTTCACGACTCACACTCACAGATTTACAGTTTGAGAGGGAAGGGACATATCAGACATGGACACCTTGGTGTGGATCTTGATTTGTGGAGCGGTAAGTGTTCGCGTTAGTTTAGATGGGAGCGCATGAGCGCTGGGTTTCGGTGATCATGCAGGTTAACTGAGATCAGGTGCTCAAGGCTCGGGGATGCTCCGGTGATGCGGATCTGAGGAGCGCCTGCGGAATCTTGTGCTCGGTCTGTGGAAGTGATGACTAATCTCAGCTGCCCGCTTTCTGGAGAACAGGTGTCAGCCTCCTGTACTCTCTTAGTCTTTTTAAATGAATCTACACGTTCAATTTGTTTATTATGTTCCAGAAAATAGGCTCCAGTCAATGCACAGCAATGTGCAGCGCACAACTGGAGCCAAACTTTCATGACAAGTTGCCTCGGTATATGAGTTTGTCGAATTATTAGACCGGCTTAGTTCGTTTAATGTTTGGTGCATTTTTAGTAGCCTATATTATGGAGTTTTACTAGGCTATGTGTGTGTTTACGGTGTCCCTGTTCTAATGACTTTCAGGGGAATCAACATTTTTAAAGAAATACCTTGCAGGTACTTTTCGTGGCGCGATCTGTTGAAATGCACCTTCCACAACTCGAAATTTAGTCAAACGCCTCAAAGAGTTTTGGAAACACTAAAGTTTTTTTTTTTGTGTGTGATATATTTGCGATATTTAAAGCTATAATTATAATAATATGCAATGACATTAATATGTTTTGTAAATGTTCGGTATGATAACGATCGGAAATTGCTACTGTTGCCATGGTTACGTCCTCGGGCAAACGATTTCGTTAGAGCCAGGTTAAAATACATGCCCTCAGTAACTTTTGTGAATACTTAAATGCTTACAGTTGAACCGTAGGCTATATATAATTAAAAGTAGTCTACCAATTTTAATTTGATAAGATCCTGCCAAAGAAACACCCATAATTCGTACCTTGCGTAGGTATTTAGATCAGACAGGACTATGTGCAAGAATGTGCAGAATTGATCACAAACCCTTAAAATAAGAATTACCAACACTCTTAAAAATAAAGGTGCTTCACGATGCCATAGAAGAACCTTTTTTGTCTAAATGGTTCCATAAAGAACCTTTAACATCTGAAGAACCTTTCTGTTTCACAAAAGGTTCTTTGTGGCGAAAGAAGGTTCTTCAGATTATAAAAAGATAAGAAAGAGATAATTAAAAAAAGTGTCTCACACTCCGGGGGGTGAACAAAGGCCTCCTGTGAATCGATGCGTTTTTGTAAGAAAAATATCCATATTCAAAACGTAATAATCACTTTAATGTAGCTTGCGCCAACAGCTGTACACGGAAGCAGCTCCGGGAGGATGACGTAAGATTGTCAGCGTTGCGCATGCACCTAATGATAGAGCTTGGAATAGCCAGGACAATTTTTAATATAACTCCGACTGGATTCGTCTGAAAGAAGAAAGTCATATACACCTAGGATGCCTCGTGGGTGAGTAAAACACAGCCTAATTTTCATTTTTGGGTGAACTAACCCTTTAAAGAACCTTTGACTGAATGGATCTTTGTGGAACCAAAAATGGTTCTTCTATGGCATCGCTGATGTGAAGAACCTTTTAAGCACCTTTATTTTTAAGAGTGAATGTGTCCATTAAGTAATTATTGTTAATAATGAAAATCATAAAAAATATCTCAACCCAAGAAGTTTTTTTTTAAAATCTTTTTTGACAATGACAGTGGTGCCAAATACAACTGTATACTGTGGTATTTTTGGCGTGAACTTATCATGGTACATTTTTGTAAGGGATACGTCTGATGCTCAGGGTGAAAAACTCAAAGTGCGTAAGCATGTGACCCCGATGGTCCCCTACAGAGCGCCCCATGTGACCCTCACCACCTCCAGTCTCGTGTAACACGGACCAAATCAATTTAAGCAGGCACACGCTCTTGACTAAACAAAATTACACCGTGACCTCTTTTCAGTGATCTGATTTGCAAAATGGCAAACGGAGCCGGCAATTGAGTTTGATCCAGGTGCAC
Source organism: Sinocyclocheilus rhinocerous (assembly GCF_001515625.1). NCBI lineage: Eukaryota > Metazoa > Chordata > Actinopteri > Cypriniformes > Cyprinidae > Sinocyclocheilus > Sinocyclocheilus rhinocerous. Next base: position 1,258,775 of record NW_015625586.1, read on the forward strand.
AGAGTCGGTGAAGAATCTCCGCTGACACATGAGCCAGCAGCGCTCTGTCTTACAGCTGTGTGAAGGCTCTATGCTCCTGGTGCACTTTACAAGAGATCTGGCAGGGACAGAAACGGCCTAATTGGTGGTGAAAGAAGTGATAGCATCTTGAGCCTTGATGTTTCATGGTATTAAAGCTCAGTAGCATTTCCTGGCCGGTGCATAGCAGTGCTGTACGGACAGGTGCAGATCACTGTAATGATAGAGCCTACATACAGTATGTAAATGAGGACATACCATATACTTCAAATAACCCATTAGTTGAGTTTCCAATTGAGAACATTCCTGGATTTGACCAGAGGAAGATTTTGGCAGATTTTATTTAGTTCCCAAAATACAGACACTCGTACACTTGTACACACATAGTCTTTGCTCAGATGTCTTAAGCATTGGGCATGCTCCATACTGGGGAGTCCATTATAGCCTGCCAAGTTAACTCATCGGCACGCTTACTCAAGCGAATGCAAATTGAGAGAAAAAAGAAAGGAAGACAGCCAGGGTTTGACGAAGAGAGAGAGAGAGAGAGTAAATGAGGGGGTGAGTTGGCTGCTGTACTGGTGCATCTGTTTCTGAATGAGAACGAGAGAGGATGTGGATGAGGGGGGGAGGAGGAGGAGGGCAGAAAGAGGAGTCTTAAAGGGCAAAGAGAGTGTATGAGAGAAAGAGGCTAGGAAGGTAGATAAGATTAGAAACAAGTGGTGAAAATGTGCAGGAGATCAGAGAGGGTTTCCCTTTTTATTTTGACTGTGGGGAGTCTATGGTGACGACCTGTCTGAATTGAATGTAATTGTAACAACTTGTAATGTGCTATGGTTTCTATTAAAGGATGTTTGTGTGTGTGTGCGTGAGTGAGTGAGAAAGAGAGAGAGTATGCTAATTGATTAATGAATGCAAGGAGAAAAATGTGCTGTGAGTTTAATTCCCCTTTATATGTGTATGTGTGTGTGTGTGTGTGTGTGCGCGCACGCACATGCTTGTTTGTGAGTGTGTCTTTGAAACGCTCTGGAATCCACAGGTTAATGAATGAATCTGTGCTTCTTTTTTTACAGCTATATTAAAGAGAAATGCTTCTACAAGGCACAACAGTAGGGCTCTAGAAGTAAAAATGCCATTCATTTACACCACAGAGAAATAGATTTTAATGATATTGCATAAACCTTTCAAATCAAACCATATATATATATATATATATATATATATATATATATATATATATATATATAAATATAAATATAAAGCAGCATATATTGCTTAAGAACTATTCAATTAAAATATTGAATAATTTTGTATTATGTATTATTAGTTATGTGTACATTTATTACAAATGCACACTTGCTGTAATTTTTTGTAGCAGAACTACTGCATTGTACATAATTCACAACACGTAACTGAATGAGTAGTTCATGAGTAGTTCAAGCAAAAAAAAAGTTAATCAAAAGAAAATTTCACACTTTTTTTTGTTCAAATAAAAGTTTGTCATGTGATAGCTGATCTGATTGCTTTGGTTCATGTCATAGGACATTTTAATGAAGAAATTGAAGAATTCCTATGCAGAAAATGAATGGGAAAAATACTTTTGTGTGGGTGGTCACCGCTGAGCTCTATACACATAAAACACATCACATATCAGCACTGAGTGAACCTATAGAGAGAGGAAGAGTGAAGCACCGCAGTAGTAAATTAAATCAAAGTGAAGTCTGCGTCCTCACTAATGAGCCTCCAAGTTCTCTTAAACACACCGCACACACACATCTGTCGTCTGAGACAAAATGAGCCCATAAACACCTCTTACAGTGCCTGCGTGTACAGATGTTTATGACCCCTTGGGTTATTGACAATACTCAACAAACAGATCAGGACCTGTGAAAGAGGAAGCACACAGTGGAAGGGTAGGGCTAATAGATGTCTTGGGTAAAGAGGGTCTGCGGACTCTGATCTGTGAGACCTCGATGTGTAAAGTATGTGTAATCGTACCCACGACAATACGAGAGAAACAGCTGGACATGCAGTAGACATATGTATAACTCCAACAGCCTGTCTCATCTTGCTCAACACGCCCCAGCTTTTGGACACACAAGTGAAATGCAGTCAGCACAATATGCTGTGATGCAGCTGTTACCAAACTGTAGTCCCATATGCAGCAAACATGAAGGAGTTAATGGACAGTGAGGGGATTAATTGGAAAAATTACACTGCACAAAAAAAAACAAAAAAACAATTCCAGTACAAATATCGGTAACACTTTATTTTAAGGAGTCCTTGTTACACATGTTACATGTACTTACTATTATAATAACAATAAATGATGCATAATTACATGCATGTAACCCTAAGCCAAAACCTAATCCTAACCCTAACCATACAGTAAGTACATGTAGTTACTTAATATAACTCAGTACTTATATGTATATTACACTGTAACAAGGACACCTTAAGTGTAACCCAAATATCTAAACATTCGTAAATCAAGATACATTTACTTAAGTAAAATTCCGCAAGCTATTAAGTCTTGTATGCTGAAAAAAATGTAAAAACGATATGTTTTTAAATTGAAAAAGTAGGTTTTTGCATTCAACAAGACAAAATATCTGCCAGTGTGTTAAGAAAAATGAACTAGCTTTCCCTTGAATTAAGTTTCTTTTTCTAACCCCACCGGCAGATATTTTGGCTGTAACTTATTTTAAAATATGTGCACTTATTTGTACTTACAGTGTTACCTAAGAAAGTACTGGGCAATTTGAAGTAACTACATGGTTTAAAGTTAGTACCTTTAACCCAGTTATTGTAATTACTATAATAAATACAAGGTATGTTCATGTGGAACAGGACAGTAAAATAAAGTTACTTGCTTAAAGCATAAACATTTCAGAAAACAAGACTTAATATCTTAAAGTCATTTTGCTTCGCGAGCAAATGCATCTTAATTTAAAAATGTTGTACTGGAAAAAGAAAACAGAGTAGGTTTACTATAAATTAGAAATACCACTAGAAAAGTTAAAGTTTTAGGTTTTCAGAGTGATGGATGTCATGATTCTTAGCATGTCTTGTCTTTTGTCAGCTGTCACAATTCAGTATGCAACGTGTAATGTTTAATATTAAAGTCAATGGTAGATTTTCAAACTTTATACATTTCTTTTTAACAGTTAAGTTCACAGTAACCATAACCAAGTCTACTCCTAAAACAAATAAATAAATGAAATTATCTGCAGAACAACATTTAAATGGAGTTTGTAGGTGGTTCAGGCTGAATTAATTGCAGCAATTAGTGGAGAATAAGAAGGAAATAGCATTTGAGGATTATCAATATGACTATATTGCCTTGCAAACACTTTAATTAACGTATTAACATCAAAATATCTCAGGGGTTTATAGGTAATTGGAGACTAGGAACCTGTGGAGCCCTAGAGAGATGGAATAATAATGTCATTTCTTTCTTTCTGTAGCTGGGGCTGGTGTTTGGCTCTAAGCTGGAGCGGGCCATAGACGAGGAGTGTGAGTCGGGCAGTTACACTCATGACGGGGAGTGCTGTTTGCAGTGTCCTCCGGGAGAGGGAGTGGTCAAGGAGTGTGGGGCCACCCAGACCGAATGCGGTCAATGCTTAGACAGTGAGTACAACTACACATATACACAAACTGTACTCACATGCAAACCCACACACTGACATGCATGTAGGCCATGACTCAGACAGTCGTGTTCATGCACGTGCATACTTCATGTTCTGATAATCTTCCATGCATATGCACACACAAATGTTCACACCGTCACAAACACTTACTTTCAGACAAATACATTTATTAACACATAATTCGTCTCTCACACGTACACACGTATACTTATTAACACATAATTATGTTCTCTTGCTCCCTCACACACTCACGCACGTGCACATATATACTCAAAGAACAGGCAGAAGGCTGAGAGTAATTATGCAATTAGTCGGTTATGGTATATGAGCTGCTGTGTGTGTTTGATGCATTCATTTAGGCCAAATGTTCAGCTTCATAGTTTGTAAGGAAAACCAGAAAGAGAGAGTAACAGAGGAAAACAGGAAGTGATAGATGGATACACACTGAAAAACACACAATGTCGCCATTACCACACAATGAGAAATATCTAGTCTCTTGTGCCCATCAAGGCTGGATTTATTTGATCAAAAACGCAGTGAAAACGTTAATATTGTGAAATATTATTAATATTTAAAATAACTGTTTTCTATTTGAATATATTTTAAAATGTAATTTATTCCAATGATGTAAAGCTGAATTTTCAGCATCATTACTCCAGTCTTCAGTGTCACATGATCCTTCAGAAATCATATGATGATTTGCTGCTCAAGTAACATTTATTTCTATTATTATAAATGCTGAAAACAGCTGTGCTGCTTAATATTTTTGGATTCTTTGAAGAATAGAAAGTTAAAAAAATACGGTATATTCTTCCCATTCACTGACACATTTAGAAACTGCACTGGCACATTTGGAAATGACAAGACAGATTTTTCACCCGTTTTACAGCAGGTCTCATTCTTTTGTTGTGAGTGTTTCCTAAAGGGGCTCTATCCTACTTTCTGCTCTCAGTAAGAGAAGCGCTCACAGTCCTCTGCGAGCGCTGAGAAGCACTTAGGACGACAGGCCTGAAATAGAGGAGGTCTTATGTTTCAGGACAGGACACTTTACATCAATAACCCAACTGGGTGCTTTTTGTTTTTTCAATATGTGTGGGATATAAATAAAGATGGTGAATGTTATATTAGACAAGCATCTGCATTCATTTTTAGTGTAACAAAACAAGCTTCTTGTTTACTGATAGACAAAAACACATTCTGTGACCTTTGCGCTTATTTCCTGTCGCTTTTTACCCAGTGTTGGCAATGACAGACAGACACACACAGACACACACACACACACACACACACACACACACACACACATGTC
>NW_015625586.1:1264598-1297570 GCF_001515625.1 Sinocyclocheilus rhinocerous
TGTGTGTGTATATATATATATATATATATATATATAATATGTTTTTTTTGTTGCAAACTCTAATCCCAAACGCTAAAATAAATGCACTGTAATAGACAACATATATATTTTTATATTTTTTGGTCTATTACAGCGCATTTATTTTATGGTAGTATTTGTTGTATTGACTAATTTATGCAGATTTAAAAAATAAAACATTTACTTTAATGTAATTAAAATTTGTCTAATCTAGCAAGAATTACCACCATTACCATATTTATTAAAAGTTGTTTAAATTGAAATATGAAAACAAAATATTAAATAGGTTCTAAACAGGTTTTCTTTATTCAAAATCTAAAATATTTTTCTGGATTTTAGAGGAAAGGTGACCTGGACATATTTTCATAAGATTTACCTATATTTTTATACAATGCATAATTTAAAGGCTCTTTGTTGTTTTTGAAGTGAACTGTGAATGGAAGTCAGTCTATTATATATTCGGACCCACTTTATATTAAGTGGCCTTAACAACTATGTACTTACATTTAAATTAATCATTTGGTACAATGCACTTATTGTGTACATACATGTTTTTACATTGTACTTATATTTTAAAAATACCTGCATGTAATTACATCTGTAATTAATTTCTGTAATTACATTTATAATTACACTGTTGACCCATCCCTTACACCTTAACCCACCCTTAAACCTACCCATACCACCAAACCTGTCCCTAACCTTACCCGTATCCCACCTTAATAGCAGCAAAAGTGTTTTGCAATACAATATGAACACAATAAGTACATTGTACTTATTTTTTGATGTAAGTACATAGTAGTTAAGGCCACTTAATATAAAGTGGGACCATATATTCTGTTTGTAAGAGGTACTGTGGGAGCCGTGCTGAACTGGAATCAGTCAGTGTGTCATTTTAGACAGAGCTGAATGGGGATTTGGGAAATAACAGCATTAGATAATGCTACTTAAGCACAGGCAACATCAGATGCCCTAACCCAACCAGACTGAGACTAATACAGCCCTTATTCATCTGAGAGAGAGAAAGAAAGAAATAAAAGAAACAGAGAGAGGTTAATGCTACTGAACATTTAAGCAGAACTCAGGACTGGAGCCTTCGCTGTTTTTATTGGCCTATGCAGCCGCTCTACTATTCCACGCAGCTTTGATTTATTACTTTAACTGTATTATAACAGAAACAGTCATACTAATAAGGAACAACTGAATTGTGAAAACAGAACAAGAGAGAGAGAAATACATTCCAGTTTGTTCCGATAAACCGATATGGTTGTGATTATAAATCAGAATACAGTGCATTACGCAATGGACATTTTTCCTCTGCCCATTCAGTATTAAGTTACTTTACAAAATCTTTCAAAATGTGCCAGCAAAATATTGGCAAACATCCCCAGTTACAGTTCTCCTCCAGCAAATGACAGCCAAGCAGAAAACCAGCTCTGAAAGAGCGTAAAAAGATCTCATGCACCTGGCTGATTTATCTGTAACTGTAAAAGGATGAAAGCACAGAGACTTGGGCTGATGACATCACAGGAAGACGCGCTGCATGAGGCAGTCCCAGTCTTTTTCCATTGGCCCTCCTGACAGAAACGGTTGTGTGTGATGAAGGTATTTATTATGCGTGTAAACAGTCATCAGCAGAGCATGTGTGTGTGTGTGGGTGGGCGCTCTGTTGTTTCTGTTAGTGTTGTGATATGTGTTTATAATCAGTGCAGGGACGGCTGCGTTCAGGTGCATCCCTGCGAAAACCCGGCTGGTGCTCTGTTCGTCTGTTCACAGTTTAATGCACACGCTCCACACGAATGTCACAATAGTCTTTACTCACCATAAAGATGAAATGTTTAAAGTAAACTCAAACAAGAAGGAAAAAAGTAAACACTAAAGTCAAACTATAGAAATAATGAAAATAAGATGGAGATCAGACAGCATGGGGGCCATGTGTTCCTCTCTCAAGGTCAGGGATATTATAGTAAACACAAAACCGACAAACAACGTCAAATGTGTGTGTATACACACACACACACACACACACACACTTTCATTACATAAATGATACATATATATATATACATATATATATATACGTCTCTCGCCTCCCCTTAGCCCATTGAGTTTTAACAGACCCCCTAAAGCATGCGGTGAGTTTTGTGGGGAGTAATTGACAATGAATGCGGAAAAGTCACGTGAAAGAAGGCAATGTGATATTATTGGATCTGACTGGTTATGCTCGGCTGTGATTGGTTCATGCGATAAATCCCACCTCGTGTGATCGTGTGCGTTCACAAATCGGTCTGAATGAACAATATAATGGTCTTAATGAAAAGACTAATTCAAAAAAGTAAACAAACAACTTACACACTTAGATATAACCACTTTGTTACGATAAAAGGTACTTAAAATGGCTTGAAAACTTAATCTGTGGGGTTTTTTAGTGATTAATCAGTAATTTAAAGTAAATCTCCATGTCTGTGACCAATATTTACTGAGCTTTGATGACTGATGACCTGAAAAATAAAAAAATAGTTAAAAGTTAACTATTAAAAAGAATAGCTGAACATAAGTTCACAAATAAAAAATATTGTTTAAATTGTTACTGCCTTGAGTTATTATTTTGTAATGAATGTAAAATGCTTAAAAACTAACTTGATGAGATTCATACTTGGCTTTAATAAATAGAATATTGATAACATTTTTAATGTAAAAATATCAAATAGAATTGTTTTTTTCCCCCTGATAGTTTAAATAATGTTTATTAAAACAAGAAAATGTGATGTGTCAAGAATTTAGATTTGCTTAAAAAAAAATTGAGGACTTTTCCTCCTTCTTTCAGAATACCACTGGTATGTATATATATACATGTAGACCGATAGATAGACAGACAGACAGACAGACAGGTAGACAGATAGATAGACAGACAGACAGACAGGTAGATAGACAGACAGACAGACAGACAGGTAGATGTGTTACTTGCCGTAATGAATTGTTACATTTACTAGTAATTTCTGAGTGAAAATTGTTTCTACACCATTTTTTTCAATCAATCAGCTAAATGTGAAACATCATGAGGGTGACTAAATGGCAGATTTTTAAAAAAGTCTCCCGAGCTATGAACGGATGAAATATTCCTCTGGAAAACAGCCGTGGGCCTGTTTTTGTTTCATGTTTGTGGTGTTTGATGAAAAGCTGTCCTGTGTTCCAGGAATACAAGAACATTTCCAGCAGAGATCTATCTGTATGTTTTTCTGCCTATCTCTGTTTGTTTGTTTGTTTATTTATCTATCACCATGAGAATAAAAGACCAGGGACACACATGAGAGACACATGCAGGAGAGATTAGAAACCCACTTGTGCTTGTGTGAATACCTCAGCTTGATAATATCTTACCCTTACTGCATGTCGGACCAGTCTAAAGAAGAAAAACTGTCATTTCTAAACCGTATGTGGAGAACCGTTAGATTAGTGTGCTGGTGATGACATTTCTCATGAATGTGCAGATGTGTATCTGCTGCTCGCTGTGAGGAACCGCTTTCTTTCTCAGATATTATCTTCATCCTCAGACAAATATGGCTGGTTTATTTGGTGTTAACAGCTCTAACTTGTAGAATCCGCCTTTAAGTGTTTATGTAGAAATAAAAGAGTTCCATTTTTGCTGTACTGAAGCAAAAATTATGTTTTTGCCTTCTCAACCTATGATGTCTTGTTCACATCCTGTTCCCATTCCTTTGCTGTCTGTTGTAAGATCTTGGCTGTAATATAAAAGAGGAGTTGAAAGTCCAATAGAATAGTTCAGATTTATCTGTCAGATCCTTTTATGGTAATGATATATTATCTGCAGGACATAAATTGGTCTGAACAGGTTTCAAATTTTATTGCTTTGTGCAACAGGGGGAATGAATACTTGACCTTCTGTTTCCACACGATAGCCCAGAGGAACATGTTTTTGCTCAGAGAGGCTTCTCAGTTATGTTTCACGTAATTGTCAACTTTGTCTCAGATGTTTCTCCTAGAATTCCTTAGGAGATCATGTGGTCTTGGAAAATTGAATGAAAAATCTCCGACTTTTGATTATACACTATATTAGCAAATCTAAACTTAGAGACAAAAGTCTCTAAATTGAATCTTACTACTGTGTAGTAGAAACAAAGGGATCTCATTTGTCATTTTTCTTTTCTATGAGGACTGTTAAGATCAATTCACACAACTGACACAGACCAACGCTGACAGCTGACAGAGTACAGTACGTAATTTCTCAGACTTTTCTCAGACTTTTTAGCCGGCAGCCATATCACCCTGTAGCCCAAGACTGGTTGCCCACTGAAGCTAAGCAGGGCTGAGCCTGGTCAGTACCTGGATGGGAGACCTCCTGGGAAAACTAGGTTGCTGCTGGAAGAGGTGTTAGTGAGGCCAGCAGGGGGTGCTCACCCTGCAGTCGGTGTGGGTCCTAACGCCCCAGTATAGTGACGGGGACACTATTCTGTCAACAAGCACCGTCCTTTGGATGAGACGTTAAACCGAGGTCCTGACTCTCTATGGTCGTTAAAAATCCCAGGATGTCTTTCGAAAAGACTAGAGGTGTGACCTCGGCATCCTGGCCAAATTTGCCCATTGGCCTCTGACCTGAATTATTATTATTATTATTAATTATAAGATCCAACAAATGCCGATTCAACGCGTTAAATCAACGAAAACAAGCGCCGAATAATGGCATCAGATACAAACGGGTAACATACTGATCAGATAAAAAACCCGACAAATGTGTCTGTTGCCTTTGTTGGCATTTGCTGGTGTGGTGTGAATTGACCTTTAAAGAGAAAGTTAGTTGTCTGGGGTGTTGGGAGACTGCCAGAGACCCCCATAAGCAAGAGCTGCCATGGCTGTGACCAGGCATTTAAAACAACTTGGTTTATAGAAGATCATCAAGCATAAAGCGCTTCCTCTTCCTGTGAAAACAAACCAAAACCAAACAAACACATTCTTATTGTCCTCTCGTCCTTGCTTTCTCCTCTCCTGTTATCAGAGTGACACAAAATCTAGGGACAGATATTTAAATCCCAAAATTTGCTGGGATTACGTTACAATCCCTTAGAACTCCACGTCATCTAAAATGCCTGTCACACTTTATTTTTTTTCATCCCAATGTTTTATTTTCATACAGCATCTCAAACTCACATATAGGAAAAACTATCCATTAGCAGTGCCATTTACATGCATCAGTGCTCAACTGCTGTAGAAAAACTGGGAAATATGTAATTTATGGTAATCATAGCTTTTTGAGCAAATCATCTGAGCCATGAATGCCATGTGACTAGTCACTCTGCTAAAAATGTTATTGTGACAACACTGATTGATTCAAGACACAAGAACGCATACAGTCCCAAACCCTTCACTAGAGCTGCGACTGTCAGCAGCAAAACATCTATTCCATGAGTTCAAGGACTGCTCATCCAGTCCTGATGGTTAATGGTAAATGAACTTTGCTCGCTGTCCTCAATGGAGGCTCGAACCCGAGGCTTGGTTTGAGCGAATGAATAGGCAACTACCGAACCTGCGTTTGGAACTTCATAATATGAAACATAATGCTGCTTGCAAAAAATGATCCAGTAAAGTCAGAAAAGACTACTATTTTGAATGGTCTTCTATGGACCCTTTTCACATTTCCAGCGTTCGCAGAAGTCATTATAGTTGGGTAAACTACCTATGTGGTGAATGAATACATTTTGCATTCCCATTTGCGCCAATAACAAAAGAAATATTAACAACAGAATTTCCATGACTTTCAAAAGTGGAACAAATATTGAGAGATTGATTATGTTGGCCAGAAGAGTGAGATGTGTCAAATTTCTCATCACTCTGTATTAGAAAAACTCATGTAGCAATGTTAACTAGTTTTCTGTAATTTAAGGCAGAGCTAATAAAACACAAAGTAAAGTGTCATAGATGTACATAATTGAAAAAAAGTTTGCTATATTAACGTCAATGTCACACTGTTAATATCTGTGGAAAAATGTCATCACCACCTGTAAAAAAGGGGTCCATTGAGAAAGACGCTCTTTGCAGCCATAGTTATGACATCTACCAGCAGGGGCAAATGGGACGATGTTACAGGTGTGGAAAAACCTTTGGCCTGCACAGCTATTCTGAAATCTGAAGTCTGTTTCATAATCGGGTCTGAAAGCAACTAAACTCAGATGCATTATGTATTCAGTAATGCCAAGTAGACTTCAGAAATCATTGCCATACTGAAATGAAAACACACAGATCTCTATAACACAATCTAGCACACCATTCCTTTCCTTGATTACAAATTTTTCCACTTTGTCTTTTTTCACACGTCTCCCCTCAGTTTTTCCATGCCTGTAGTGTCTTATTATTACTATCATCACTGATGAATTGTAATTAAAGCACTAAGGACGTAATAATTTAACCTGAGGGGTCATTATTAACAGCAGACGGGCAGGTTGTAATTATCTTGTCATTCTGATGATTTTTCTCGGTCTCTTTTTCTCCAGGTGAGACGTTCTCTGAGACGTTCAGCCACACAGAGAAGTGTCAGACGTGTATAGAGTGCACGGGTCTCATGCGCATGCAGACCCCCTGCACCGACTCGAACGACGCTGTGTGCGTGTGCAACTACGGCTACTTCATGAGCGACCTGACGCACCAGTGCGAGCCGTGCACCGTGTGTCCACGCGGTCATGGTGTGATGATACGCTGCGAGCACACACACGACACGGTCTGTGAGGAGTGTCTGGACGACACCTACTCTGATCAGGAGAGCACGCTGGACCCCTGCCTGCCCTGCACCATCTGCGAGGAGGGAATAGAGATTCTCATGAGGAACTGCACACCCTATGAAGATGCATGGTGTCATGGTGAGAGAATAATACCATCAAGAATATCATGTGCAAACACAATCAAAATATAAACCAAATAATAGCATAAAAAAAAACTGAATAAAAAACAAAAACAAAATTATATTAAAAAGGAAAATGATTAAAAATGATAGAAATATAGTTTATATACGGTTTGTTACAAATATAAGGAAAAATAAAAAAGTGTATATAATGGGTATTTTAGTTTAAAATATTTTCCCCATGTTTGTCATAAACTATATTTCTGCTTCATTTTTCAGTTTACTTCTGCAGGTTTTTCCTGCATATTTAAGTTGCACATAAAGTGTGCACTTGTAGTATTTGTAGCCTGTGGTCAATCACTATGGGCAACTGCATGAACACCACAAGCAACTTGTTTGGCTGTATACGAGCCTGATCTCTCTCACACTCTTTCTAACAGCTAATTTCTCTCAGTCTCAGTCAAAATGTTTGCTTTCCTCCATGTGTTTCCGTATGTGTCTGATTGTGGCCTTGCAGTTTAAAGGTCACAGTGTGGATACTCTGTGCAAAGCCCTGTAGTTATAGAGGTCACAGCAGTCCAAAAGGTCAAACCCAGTGACACATGCAAACACACATGTATAAAAGCAGGCATGTGGATCACAGTGATTTTACAACAGGTAATAGATGTTCTTATACCTTCTTAAAAGAGAGAGAGAGAAAAGAAAATCACTGTAAACCTCATCTGGCTTTATGGCTTTTATAAAAATTCGGCGTTCCAAAAAAATGTAAGAAAAAAAAAAATATATATAAAGAAAAATAAAGACTGTTGCAGTTCCATGTTGTGCCACTAGTTGTGCTAAAATGGCGGATTTTCTTTTTAAATTATTGATAATATAAATTTATTATCAGAATATAATATAATATAATATTGTGAGAATTGTGTAGACTCCATGTTGCTATATGGAGTTTTTATATTGCTATATAATAATAGAAAAAACTACACACAATTACAAAATAAAATCACAAATCAGCTTGATCTACTATTAAAAAATTGCACTTATACAGGCACAAATGAATTTTTATACCTTTAAGTTTACAGTGTGGAATAATATAATTATATATAATAATATAATATAATCAAAGTACTTTATTGTCCACTTTATCATCCACACACTGTGAGGAAGGCTGAAGGCTGAAATGCATCAGTGTACAGAGTTTTAGGCATTTTTAATGTTTGTTGAGATGGCCAGAACGTGAATAAAGGCTTTTTAACTTTTTTGGACCAGAAAAAGTGCCTTGAATTCTTTTTCGTGATAGTTGTTTCAAACCCAACCAAAGAGCTCCTTCTGGGATTATTTCATGAGCTCCTTGATCAGCAAGTAGTGCTTCAAGATGTCTCCTACCATACTTTATTGTCCTTCTCAAAGTCCTTTATATTTCACAGACTAACTAAAACGCGAGCAGGTGAATGTTTGTTTCTGTTAGGACTGTGGTTACCAAAGAGACACTCTGGCTGTGGCCAGCAAGTGAAATGATGGCCCTTTTTCTACCTCTTTAACACTCACGCTCAACTAAACACACAGAGAAAGCTCTGTTTTCATGGCTGGAGAGGGCATGTAATGTGGCGTGTCATTGCATTAGTGTGCTAGCGCTTGGGCGGTGGGACTGTCTGATGTCTGAAGCCTGGGGCTGTATGTGTGTGAGGGTCATTATGGCTGCTGCTGCTGACGAGGATTGGGTGGGCTGGATCTGTCAGTTTGGGGTTTAGTGTCAGCCCTGGCCCTTTGGTTCATGTGTGTGTCACACCCAGATTAACATCTGTCTCAGGTAATCTGATCACAAATGGACAATGCTAACTACAGGTGTAACCGGGGGTCCAAACAGCTTTGTTATTGGATCACTCAAACCACATTTAGAGGTAGCTGAAAAATGCATGTGATCGCATGGAATTTCTTGTGTAAATGCTAATGTGTCCTGATGCATCCCAGGCAACAAAAAGGTAAAGTCCAGTGGCAAAAAAAAAATGAATTAGCAAAAAATGGATTGTTTCCAAACAGGTTTCCTGAATGTTTTTCACACAGGCAAACTCAAACTTTGAGCAGTCCAGAACCGCAACCTCAAAAAACAGAGCAATGTTTAGGAAGAACAACAGCCACATACAGTAGTTAAAAGCCTTTACTTATGAACATATCAAACTAATTTCAACAAAATACACACTTTTATCTGATTTACAAAGTGAATGTTTGCTAAAACTGTGTTTAAGGTGTGTGACTTGAAGTGCTCTGCTGTGTATTTGGGGTAGCATAATGTGTGCAGCATAAGGAGATATCTCTGCAGATGGAACCTGTAAATCATAAAGCATCTGCAAGTGCTGTCAGGACTAGCACACAGACACACACACACACACACACACACACGTTCAGCTTCACTGGCAGCAGTTCCTGCTCTCATGTGACTCTCATCAGCCTCTTTCCTGTGAGGAGAAGAGAGAAGAGACACAAATGACACAAATAGAGAAAAAATAAGCAAAGAGCTGAAATGTGACAGCTAGTGTTGTGTTCCCGTTAACTTATCAAATCACTGTTTGCTAGTTTATTTAATTTTATTTAGTGTAATTGTATTTTCAAATGTAAAGATGTCACATTATTTGACATTTTTAATTATTTTTGTCTTTGCCTTTTGCATACTTACATTTGGAAAAGTTTGGGATCAGTAAGATTTTGTTTTTGAAAGAAATCACAAAATGCACTCAGCAAGGACACATTAAATTGATCAAAAGTGACAAGACCTTTATAATGGTATTATTAACTGTTCTTTGACATCCTGAAAAAAATGTATCACACTTTCCACAAACATATTAAGCAGCACAACTGTTTTCAATACTGATAATACTAAAAAAGTTTTGTGAGCACCAAATCAGAATGATTTCTAAAGGAAAAAAAAAAAAAGAAGATTGGAGTAATGATGCTGAAAATTCAGCTTTGCATCAGCAAGGACACATTAAATTGATCAAAAATGAGAGTGAAGTTTCTTTTTTTTTTTAAACTTTGTATTCATATTCTGTTAATTGTTATTTATATTCTATTTAAGAATCCTTTAAAAAAAATAAGAAAAAAAGCAGCACATAATAAATATTTTTTGAGCACCAAATCAGAATGATTTCTAAAGGAAAAAAAAAAAAAAAAATCAGCTTTGCCATAACAGTAAAAAAAATGTGAATGGTAGTGTGTATACGTTTACAATCATAACTGCATTTAAGTTTGCAAACTACTTTTTGTTATTAACTTGTAGTGTAGAAAACTAAGCTACTTTTTCATTTGACTGTAATTCAACTACTTTATTATTAGCTTGTATAATTGGAAGCTACAGTTTCAAAATATCTCCCACAACACTGTCCTGAAGATAATATGATCATCCTTTGTGTGTACGGTTGCAGCACAGAGCAGCCTTGTTCTGCCCTGTCACACACACACACACACACACAGTCATAGAGGTCCTTGTGTGTTTCTGTACAGATGACCACCCTCCGCGAGCACCACATTATCATCCTTAAAATGACCTTATACGTGACCTTTCCTGCTTCTCTCTATCCATCTCGCTCGCTGTCTGTGTATCTCTGACCCTTTCATGTCTATTTCTCTGGTGGGTCAGTCATTTCTGTGCCCTTTGATGAGGGTGGCGCATTAAAAACAAGCTCTTTCATGAGAACGACCACCGTAGGAGTCAAAGGCACACATGCCTGAATGACCAGTCTCTCTCCACGCTGGTGGTCCATGATTCATTTCCTGCAGCACATACGGACTTAAGTGGCATGTGTCTGTCTGTGTGTGTGACAGAAAGAGAGAGATGTGCTGAGCTCTTTCCTTTGTTGGATCGATAAGGCCGCTGGAGTTTCTTACTCTCGGGTTTCAATCTGTGACCTCTATCGCAGCTACTGCATCACACACACACACACACACACACATACAGATACATATCAGAGTGTGTGAGTGGAGTGGAGCGACGGCAAAATTTCTCCTCTCCCCCTGAAGAATTGCATTGCTGTTCTGCACCAACTCTACTCCAGGTTTCATTTCCCACTCCAAGCGTTATTGTTTTGTCACATCGTCACTCACTTGCTCAGATAGATGGCTGCAGTGGCAAAGAAAACACTGTTCATCTTTGATATGACTCATTATGCACCAGTGTTATTTTAGTATTATTTGTTTAAAGGTTTTCCCATGTACTTTTATCATTTTATTAGTTTTATGTTTTAATATTTTAATAGGCCTATGGCTTTTTTACATTTAATTTTAGTCATTTTAGTTCTTCATAAACTTCTTTCAGTTAGTAGCCCATGCAATATTTCTATTTTTCATTTCAAGTGTTTCATCAAATATTGATATATTATTTAAGCAATATTCTAATAATTAAATAATTTTACTTAATTTAATACTTTGAGTTAACAGTAACAATACTGATATAGATAAAAAAACATTTGGGGGGGAATATCACATTTCTTACTGGAGATCAATTTTATTCTCAGTTTTTAGTGGTTATTTAAATTGAGACAAATCTACTATTATTTTAATCTCCAATCTGTTATTTAAGAGATTAGAAAGTTCTTTAATGCCTAGCTAACTAACAGAAGACACTATGTAAATCCCAGTTGCGCAGGTGTTACTGTGCTATTAGAACTAGGTTATTCTATGGTGTTAGCGGTGTAATTCACATACTTAACTTTCATGAATTCTGTTGAGAAACCATGAGAAACAAGCGAATAAAGACTGAGAGAGAGAACTTGAATAATCAGAAATGCTTATTTCAAGAAATTCAAAGCATTATTATTGGCCCGTGTCTCCTGTTCTGGGAGAGCTGTGCATGGAGGGAGGGGTGTGTGTGCTTTTCTATCTAGAATGTACATTTTTTTGCTGCACAAAAACTGATTTTACGTCAACATGTAAGAAGATCTTATGGGTAGTAATGTTTATAAGGCGACCAGAATGCATACTCAGCGTTGTTCTCATTAAATAAAACAAACACTGATTTTTGTTAACTAAAATAAAAATAAAAGCTTAATTACCTGGGAAAAAGCAAACTAAAATAAAATACAGTTTCATAACTGGGACTAAAATAAAATACAAATCAATTGTACTTGGCATTTTATAAAACTAGAGCTAACTATGGTAAAATGAAAACTAACAAAACCTAAACTAAACTGAAAAGACTCATTTAAAATAAAATGTAAATTAAATCTAAACAACAAACAACAAAAAAACAAACCTGCATAGATAAACAAATTTAAGAACTTCTCTATTTATATATATATTTTAAATAACAAATCCTTGTTTAAGACAGATTAATAAGTGTGTGCGTGTACGTGTGTGTTAATGCCTCCTGCTAGTGTAATTACTGCAGCTAATCAGAGCACTTAACAGCAAAGCTTCTGTTCATTTAGCCATCCATCCGTTCACACACACACACATCAGGCTCTTATCGTTCCCCCTCCTGTCTATCACACACTCCCCCACACACACACACACACACACACGAGGAGAGAATAAGGATTGCTGTGTGTGTGACAGTCTTTCGAGAGTGTTTTCTGTTAGATAAAGAGAGCCATTATAACAAACTTGAAAAGGGTTGCCAGATAGGCATTAAAATCCCTTCCAAAAAACAGCACTGTGAGAGGAGGAGAATAAAGACTCCTCATTAAATAAGGCACCCAGCTGAGGGTTAACAAGCACTTCACACTTGGCACCTCGTCACGAAAACGCCCACTTAAGAAGAAAGATGTTTAAAGTAAAAAGAGAAGAATTAGAAATTGTTAACCTTTGGCTTGGGTGAGTTTTACAGCCTCCGTCCAAAAAAAGCAAATCCTCGTTTTCACTCAGGTTTCAAGCTCAGTCAGGCTGAAAACACATCCACATATCGCAATTTCACATACTCTGCTTTCAATCAGATAGACAGAGAAAGAAAAAGAGAGAGCACTTTCAGAAATCGTTTAACTTTTAGTGCATACTCGTTCAGAAAACAAATGAATGTTTCCATCAAGAAAGAGGGAGGAGACGGGCTCGGAGAGGTCTTGAGAAGACTGACAGCTACTGAGGGAGAGACAGCAAGTGAAAGAGACTGATAAAGAAAAGAAAGAGGGCTGCTGCACATCTTTAGATGCCCACCAGTTTGAAAGGTGTGCCAAAGATAAGAAGACTGTGTGTGCGTGTCTGCAAATCAACCTATAAAACAATGTTCTTTAATTAATTGTTAAACAGCTCATAACTAAGTCACTTTCATTATGACTTTAATATTCAAACATGACTCATATTTTACAGACACTTCATAGACTATAAAATGAAGCAAAAACAATAAGCTAGTAGCTGTGGAACAGAGTAGCCGGTTTCTAGCTGGTTCACACCAAGGACGATAACTGTAATGATAACAATAACTATTAAGCTTTAATAATAGACCGAGACCTTAATCAGGTTAGACGTCATACTGAATATAAAGGGGTCATGAACTGCCTTTGTTTTTTTATTTTGTACCGTTCTCTGAGGTCCACCTATAAAGTTTTCAAGATTTTTACATCAAAAAACATAATTTAGAAGCCCACTGCATGATTGGCTAATAGTAGTGTATGTTTGATAGCCTACATTCTTCACAGATGGACGCTGCTGTGATTTAGGTTAAAAATGCACAAATACTCAGTACATTTCAAATGATCTGTAATAACAGACAAAGCAAAAGTTACCATGTAATAAAAGCAGTTTCTCACACTTGTGTTGAGACATTACTGTCTGATCCAATATAGTCAGCACAGCATCATCTTTTAGTTTCAATCTTTCTGAAAATCCTGTGTCGAATTGTGCCTTGTTTGTAAATGAATCCATGGTAAAATTAAGTGAACAAACAACCAAGCTTTTACTGACGTGGTCTGGAACTTCATTAAAAATAAAGTTAATCAAATAGAGTGTATCATATGGTTTCTGAGTAGAGCTTTGTTTGCCGCTCTTGTCATTTACCTACTACATGTGTGAATTGGTGGGCGGGGCTAAACAGGCAGTGATGTAGAAGCAGGCGTTGATCTTCCTCTGCGGAGGCGGTGTTTATCCACACTATTACATCATAGAGTTACACATTCCACAAGCTGTCATTTTGCAGACTGCTTTCAATATAAGCTGTTTTTAGACTAACAACAAAGTTTTGAGTTCTGAAACTTACAGGATGTTTTTATAGTAATGACCTCTTATATGTCAAAAGATCAAGGGAATTGATTTCTCAGTTTATGACCCCTTTAATGCAGATGAAAACTAGGCTGACTTGCAGTCTTTACACTGTATAAAGGTCCTAAATCATCTTCTCACACATTTTAAAAATGTTTTTTATGGTTTCTAAGTAGAGCTTTATTTGCCACTCTTGTCATTTACCTACTACATGTGTGAATTGGTGGGCGGGGCTAAACAGGCAGTGATGTAGAAGCAGGCGTTGATCTTCCTCTGCGGAGGCGATGTTTATCCACACTATTACATCATAGAGTTACACATTCCACAAACTGTCATTTTGCAGACTGCTTTCAATATAAGCTGTTTTTAGACTAACAACAAAGTTTTGAGTTCTGAAACTTACAGGATGTTTTTATAGTAATGACCTCTTATATGTCAAAAGATCAAGGGAATTGATTTCTCAGTTTATGACCCCTTTAATGCAGATGAAAACTAGGCTGACTTGCAGTCTTTACACTGTATAAAGGTCCTAAATCATCTTCTCACACATTTTAAAAATGTTTTTTGTGTACTGAAAGTATTTTGGAAAGATGTTTTGTTAGCTGAATAATCGGTATGTTGTTTAAACAACAGTACTATCCATTGAAAGCACTGTACTTCTATTCCTCACAGTCTCGTTTTCATTCCTGTGTGCTACCCTGTCTAAGGTCTATAGGGAAGTCCACACCACACCTATAACGATATCGCTGGAATCACTTTTAGAATGATTTTTGGCTTTAGAACATAGTGGCTGGTCAATAGCCAGCTTAAGCTGAATTTTCATACTGTGGTGAGATCAAAGGCAAGATTAACAGCAGTTTCCAAATCCTAAATGTTTTGTCCATGTTAATCAAGAGCGCTGGTTCTTAAACGGCACCTTCAACTTTATTTCCTCCTTTAGCTGAGCTTCTTGTAAATCAAACCAAAGTTCTTGCAAAAAGGTTCTCTGTTTCAGCACTGCTCAATCAGTCACGCATATGGCCGCTCTGGAATAGTTCAGCTGAGAATGAGAATGTTTTAGACAGTCATGGCAACGTGAAGACCTCCTGCTGAGCCAGATCGAACCCTGTCACCACCAATTTTACAGTCATGAAAGATATGAACCATAATCTCCACTCGATTCTGGACTCTTTTCTTGAGAAAGAGCGAAGAGTTCAACAGTAAAACAAAGGAAAGTGGTATATGTGTATAAGTACAACAGTTGGGTTCTATAAGTAAAAGCCATTTATTTATTTCCTCCATAGAGATATTTATTTTGCTTTCTATTCAAACTTACTGAATTTATGACTTAAAGTCAATAGCTTTATATAGCACCATCATTTGCATCATTACTTCATTGCTTATAATGCATTGTATCTCATGATTGTATTGCATCTCATAAATAATTGTAACCACAGTTAATACATTATAACACTTACACTATGCATTTTAAATTCAGTTGTACTTATTTACGACAAGATATAATGTATTACAATGCACATTATGAATAATTATAATGCATTATACCCTTTAATAACCCTTTATAATGCATTATACATATAAGGCTTTAAGTAAAGTGTTACCAGCCTGTCATTTTTGACTGGGAACACCAAATCAGATAAAGGATTTTCAGCATAGCACAAGGGTTAAGTCATTTTTAGATGATTGTTTCAGCTAATTATGTTTAATAATTACTTTATTACATTACTGTATGTGATATGTTATTTATATTAACATAATCACAACAAACTATTAATTAAATTAAACGATTAAAACAAATCAAATTAAATTACATTGCGAAAAATAGTAATAAAGACACATATTTAAGCATATTAAAAAACACCACTGTGCAAACATATGTGTTTGTTGTTGAAATTGAAATTGAAATTGATGCTTTCCTCTCACTCATTACTTTCATTTGTACTATACATGTGCATCTGTGCCTTCCAGGTGGAACAGCTGCAAGCAGAATAAACAGGCAGCTAATAATCGCGCAGCCACAGCCAATCAGACACCATCTCCAGAGGGAGAGAAGCTGCACAGTGACAGCGGCATCTCAGTGGACAGCCAGAGTCTGCAGGAGCAGCAAGCGCAGACACAGACGCAGGCGCAGGCGCAGGCCCACACACAGCTGCATGCAGCAGAGCAGATCGGTAAGATCACGAGCTAAAGACAGGGCTAAAGAGGATTATTGTCATTTCTGCACCAGTCTAAATAACGGAAAGTTAGTTTCAAACACATTGTCCTCTAACGCAAGCTATTGGTTGAGCCAGTGTCACTTTGTACTGTGTATTTTACAAATATACTCACATACTTCTCACTTCTCTTGTGTGTATCTTTAGTATCTCTCTCTCCCTGTCCCATCTCTCCATTCGCTCTCATATCTTTTTTTATGTTCCACTATCTTATACACTTGGCTTTTCCATGTAAGGCTAGGTGTGGATGACACAGTTGACACGTTTATCATTCAGATCTTAAAAGGAACACACAAGTCGAGAACTGCATAGATATACTCACACACAAACCCTGAAAATAAACCCAAGAAGTACTTTCATACATTCCAGGGAAATCTCTAAATCGCTTGTGTGCTGTTCAATAATATTTAAAAGACCACGAGACGGCGGCGATTATAGTCCACTAGTTCCTTTCGCACAGGACTAACGCCATGGGGACGAGACAGGGAGGGATTACAGCTCAACAATAAAGTGGCCATGTTGATTCAACCTGCCGCAAAGTGCAGGGAAGGATGTCAAACATCTTCACTGGGGACAAATGGTCTCTGTTGGAAGAGCATTAAATGTATGCATATCACTTGAAATTGATTCAGCACAAAAAAACGCATTTAAAAGTCCAGTGTAACTTTTGCGCCACTAGTGGATCCAAAAGGAACTGCAGATAATAACAATTTTTGCAAAACTGATTTCCCAAACACTCTATTCATCTTGCCTTGTTCAGAGAGGAAAAAAAGATAGAAAGACAAAGCAAATCCAGCAATGCAAGAGCATAAAATATCTACAACGATGTGCTATATGTTGACTTTCTGAGGCAACAGTCTGAGAAAAAACCTTTAAGACACAAAATAATTAAAGGATTAGTTCACTTCAAAAATGTTCTGATAGTTTACCCATGTCATCCAAGATGTTCATGTCTTTCTTTCTTCAGTCGAAAAGAAAGTAAGGTTTTTGAAGAAAACATTCTACGATTTTTTTCCATATAGTGGACTTCAGTGGGGATCAATGGGTTGAAGGTCCTAATTGCAGTTTCAATGCAGCTTCAAAGGCAGCTTCTCGGCCCCAGCCGAGAAATAAGGGTCTTATCTAGTGAAACGATCGGTCATTTTCTGAAAAAAAAAAATAAAAAAAATAATTGATATACTTTTTAACAGGGGCGCTGCTATGCTTTCTGGGCCCCCTGAACAGCATATTGACTCGGGCCCTGGTTTTTAACTACAAATGCTCACCTTACACTATCTCGACTTCACGCATTGTGTAATCACGTTGGAAAGGTCATGCATGGTTAGTTCTTTGTCTGTGTACTTCGGTTCAAAATGGTAGGGCAGGGCGAAAAACTCAAGCTCACTTTCTTACGTAACGTGTGAGGTCGCGCTAGTGCAAGATGAGCATTTGTGGTTAAAAAGTATATACATTTTTATTTTTTATTTTAAAAAGACAGATCGTTTCACTAGATAAGACCCTTATTCCTCGGCTGGGATCCTGTAGAGCCCTTTGAAGCTGCACTGAAACTGCAATTTGGACCTTCAACTCGTTGATCCCCATTGAAGTCCACTATATGGAGACACATCCCAGAATGTTTTCGTCAAAAACCTTAATTCCTTTTCGACTGAAGAAAGAAAGACAGGAACATCTTGGATGACATGGGGGTGAGTAAATTATTAGGACATTTTTATTCTGGAAGTGAACTAATCCGTTAACTGGTGCTTTTAAGGGAGAACTAATCACAGTTTTTTCTTTGTGATTAAGGCCTGCAAATATCACAGAACAAAGAAATGAAAGATCATAATAATGGCATCAGTATAGTCTGTTTACATAGAGAGGTTAGTACATAGAACAGTTTATGAAATACTAAAATGTCAAATATCTAATGTTCCACACAACTGTGTGTGTATGTGTGTGAGAGAGAGAGAGGGAGAAAGTACTGGCCTGAGTGAATCACTACAAACAAAAGCACCTTCTTAATGAATAAATAAATAGTAGCATTTTCATTTGCATTGATTGAAAACGGTTCTGTGAGCCAAGGGCATTATGTTAACCTGTCATACATACATCAGTCCACTTTGAAAAAAAAGAAAGAAAGAAAGAAAGAAAAAAGAAAGCAAGAAGGACATCAGCACAGGCATTTATGAAAGAGATGATCAGACTATTAAGTTCAGACCCGATTTAGACGAGGGAGAAAAAGACTTGGGTCTTGGGTTTTGGAGATGAGACTTATCACATTCTTGAGAGGGTGCAGCAGTGCATCATGGGAGCTGGGTGGTGAATAGTGATGGGTTTAGGGGGAGGAGATGCAACCTTTGCAAAGAAAGAGGAAAACAAAAACAAGAGTGTCAGGAATGTGAAGCAGACCCTAGAAACAACACCATCATAGAGGCCCAGGATACAAAAACACATACAGGTCACATTTGCATCGAGATAATCATAAGACTGTGACGTCACATTTAAGCTTGTCCTCCCAAAGTCCCAAAGTTCCTTATATCTGTGCCAAATCTGACCATTTTACTTTTAAGATTTATTATTATTATTCTTTATTACTGTATAATAAAATAATTATTTACTATATATATATATATATATATATATAAATAATATTGTTCCTGTTGCTCAGTGCGTCAGCAGTGCAAAAGGTCGTGGGTTTGATTCCCAGGGAACACACATACTGGTAAAAGATGTATAGCATGAATGCACTGTAAGTCGCTTTGGATAAAAGTGTCTGCTAAATGCATGAATTAAATTAAATATATATATACTGTATAGTATGTATATATATCCAAGTGAGTTTTTATTTTTTCATATAAGGAAAGTCAGTGGTAACCAAAACTGTTTGGAATGAAACGAGGGTGGATAAATAGATTTTCTTTTTTTCTTTCTTTTTTCATTTTGGGGTGAAATAAGGTCTCATCCACATGCCTTTTAGTTTATGTCTTTGTAATTTATCTTCTCATCAACATTTGTTAGCTCCCTTTCTCTTCGCTGTCTGCCTTGAGTCCCTCAGGATCACAGTGGCAGATTCTGTCAGTCTAAACACACATATTCACACATGCATTCACACACGTCAGCCAGAACAGGTGTGATTTTTCCATCAGGTTTTTCTGACAATCCCTCCTTTATTTCTCAAACATGGCTACTGTAAACACACAGGCACCAGTTGTAAACAAATTAGTGGCAAGGGTCACTTTGCCTATAGCTTCAGTCCTCAGTTCCCACACTTTGTGATCAATGTTTTGCGCTTGGATCTTCCATTACAGCATCTGTCTCCTAATACAGTACATAATAAACATTTATTTTCATTTGATCATCATTTAAATGATGTTTAGAAGTCTTTTGAATTGATGTATCAGTGCACTTTTTGAATACAATTAACTATGGGGTTTAAAATGACCAAATTTAAAAGCTTTTAGAAGGTTTAAGAAACCACCGCCTTTTTAGCTAATATGTCAGTGTCATCTTGCACTGCCAGACTTTTGTCTAAAGGCATCAAGTGCCCATTGCATCGTATTTTGGCCAAGAACCGTCTAAGGGTCTGTCTGAATGACAAGTAAAACCATACATTTTAGTTTTTACAAGTCTTACCTAAAGGTTTATCTAAAATAGTCAAACCTGCCGGAAATTAAATAGAATCAGATTGAAGCTGCAGATTTTTCTAGTGTTGTGTGCAAAACACTTTAGATGGTCAGTGAACATCTGGTTAAGGCTAGAAAAATATGCACTGGCCAGACAGTCTGACAGTAAGACTGGCTCATTAGGAGCTGTTGCATGACAAATCGCAGGACGACTTTAGACCTACTGGTGCGTCAGTGCTTGCATTTTTTTGATCTACCAACAAGCTGCTAATAAGCATCAGCTACAAATGTTTGCCGCTGCTTCTAAGGAATCATTAAAACGTTCAGACGACCCACATGGTGTGTTCAGAAATGTGTGCAGATGAATGTTTTTTAGCTAATAGTGCGAACTTGTTAAAGCACCCAAGAGGCCAGTGAATGTACTGCAGAATCAGCAGTTCCTGTCTGTACATATCTCTTCATTTTACTCTTAGTTAGAGTCACCGGTCTCTGTTGACTGTTGCCGTCAATTAGGAGTGACAAATAACTTGATTAACTGGTGTAAATGTGCTGTGTCAGTAGTTCAGGAGGAGTTACCGACAGACCGTCAGCAGTTAGTGCTGGTATACCAGTATTTCTTTCTCGCTTCCTCTCTGTCACTCTCTAGCAGCTCTTACTTTTCCAAGCTTTCACTAGACTCTAGGGAACGAACGAATGGATGAGTGGATATCAGAGGAGATGGATGAAGGTGAAAGGGTATTTAATTTTTTAAAGGAATTCAGTCCTCTTCGGTTCAGGCACTTGTGATCGCATGGATCCACACTTTGCTCAACATGAAGATCAGTCACGCCATCTGCCAAGGTCTGAGCAGCTAATCGGGAGATTCGGGACAATTCCCATCGGGCTGTGCATCCTATGAGCTGGTCGAAGGCTGACAATACGACATGAACCATAGCAAATTTCAGGCACCTTTTCTGATATCACTCTATGCTTTTCTTCCTTTCTATATATACATTTCAGATTCATTCTCATCCATCTAAATGCCCCATTTTCCCTTCTGTCAGTGCAGGTTTAACACTGACATTTGGAGCTTTTGTCTTAATTTAATTCCAAACCTGTATGACTTACTTTAGTATACTGTATGACATACTAAAGATATTTCAAATAAATAGAAGATATAGAAGAAAGTCAATCACACAGATCTGTAATAACACGAAGGTGAACTATCCTTTTAAAGGTACATGTCCCTCGCCTCTCTATTTACATCTATTTACATTTGATACAGTTCAAGACTTTTCTGTGCATGGGAGTTTTATTTTTATTTTTATTTGACTCATTAAAAAATGAGTCAAAATCACAAACAGTCCATTGCCTTTTGTATATGTGCCTTTGCATATAGTGTGCATAATATTGCTGAACTATATTTAACTATGACAGAAGAAGCCACATTGAAATATTATGTTTACTATTTGCCTACGCACATTTTCTCACACTTTCTCAGTGCTCTTGAGCATAACGTTTGATCAGAACTACCCTCAGTAGGCCGAGAGAATGCGATTTCAAAATACGGCATCCCCCACTTGAGGACACTGAAAATGTAGGACGCCCCTCATGGGACAAAAGACTGTAGCATTTCCAGGTTTGATAGAGAGTGTGAATAGAATATGATAAACAAGTTGTATTTTACCACCCAAAAATCTAAATGAGTTTTTATTGAGCACTACAGTATTTTTTTTTTTGCCTTTTTATACTGCTTGTTTATAGTGTACACAGTTGACTTCATATGGAATGAATCCTAGATTTTCTATTGAGTGGTCTTGGCATGTCTTACCTCTGTAAGAAAATTCTAATTTAATTTTTTTTGTCTAATTAAACAGTAGACTTTTGTTTCTCCAGTGGGTGGGTATGGCTACATTTGTCTCCATAGACTGCTATGATGTCATATACAAGACGGGAAAAAGGTTTTTTTTTTTTTTTTTGGTATTGGTCTCAGGCTGAATGTAGTAGTGATTGCAGTTAAATGGTTAGGGCAGGCAGAGGGGAACGGGATGCTCAGAGCTCCAGGGGGACTGCTCGCCTCAAATCAGCTAAAAATGGAACCTGCATGTTATTTAGTGAGAAAAAGTTTTCAGTATTTCATTTTGACATGACATGAGGCAGTGCATTATATTTCTCTGTAAAGGATTATTTAGTGCACACCAATAATATTTAAAGTTATACTACTATTCATGCACAAATAATATTTTTTCTAGTCAACTATATTCATTACTGAAGTTGTGTGATCCATGACTAGTCGACACAGATACAAAGTGTCAAACAGTGTTAGAACAAACTGAAAGCCCCCTAGTGTAATATTCTGTAATATTCTGTAATATTCACTGTTCACTTTTAGGGAAGTTACTGTGACCTTGCTTAAAGTTATTCATTAGTCAAAGAAGTTCAACTACAGTCAAACCACAATTTTGAAAATGATCTACACTAGCAAAAAATAGCTTACTACACTGAGGCAGTTTTTGTGTGGCACAATAAACAATAAGAATATAAATTAGGGTGACAACATAAAATGTCAATTTTTACACTTACAAAAAAAAGCAAATATATATATATATATATATATATATATATTTCAAATGAATGCTGTTCTTTTGAACTTTCTATTTATCAAAGAACCCTGAAAAAATGTATCACTGTTTATACAAATATATTAAGCACAACTGTTTTCAACATTGATAATGACAATAAATCAAATCAGCATATTAGGATGATTTCTGAAGGATCATGTGACACTGAAGACTGGAGCAATGATGCTGGAAATTCAGCTTTGTATCACAGGAATAAAGTACAAATTAAAAATATATTAAAGAAATTAGTTATTTTAAATTGTAATAATATTTCACAATATTACTGTTTTACAGTATTTTCTATCAAATAAATACAGGCTTGGTAAGCATAAGATACTTCTTTCTGAAACATTTAATAAATAATTAAATGAACGAATGAACAAACAAACAAACAAACAAATGAATGAACGAACATACCAACGAACAGACGGACGAACAAACGAATGAACAAATGAACGAACGAATGACTGACCTAATATTTTTGGATAGTTGTGTGTGTGTGTGTAATTACAAAAAATTATTGGTGTGCACTATTAATCCTGTATAGAGAAATTTTATGCAGTCAATTAAGTAATTCGGGACAAATCAGCACTAATGAACTAAAATTCAGTTTCAGGAACAAGTGTTTAAAATGAATCCTTTGAATGAACCAAAGGATTCGCTAAAATGAATTGTCAAAGACAGAGAAGAAAATGATTTAAATTAGTAAATAATAAATTAGTATAGTCACTGACTCGCAAACATTTAACCATGAACCACTAACGTTTTCTTTCTCTTTATTCCTCTAGTGGTGAGAGTGGATGGAGGGGCTCAGCCTGACTCCCCCCCACCTCAGGCCTAACCAGTGAGGAGGAGGACGCTATGTTATCAATATAACAATAAAGAGGGGATGAGAGGTTGGAGTGAAGGAAACAAGGAAGCAGAAAGAGGAGAATGGAGGAGCGAAGCCATGATGGCCATCTAGCAAGGGACACAGAGACAAGACCTTTGATCCTTTTGAACCCAGCAAGAACTATTCATTGATGAGCTGGTTCAACAGCACCAATGGATCCACTTCAGCGATCAGACTCACTGGCTTAAAATAGCTACTTCTAAATAAACATAAGCCTATTACCCTGAAGAAAGTTCACCATAATGTATACTGAAACCCACCACAAACTCTGATGAATGTTTAACATATACTGGGTTTCTCAGATGTATTAATGCGCCCTTGTGACACAAACTCTGGATGTCCCGGGCTTCACAAGAGGATGCAAAGAGACGCTAACACAGGCTTCACGGATATCGCGCAACTTAGCAGCTGCACCATGGTTCCTCCACCTGGAGCCTTCTGCCTGATCTAATAAGGATTTCGTTTTTGCCTTATCTTTGAAGTATTAATAGATTTTGTCTATAACATCAAGGCCCTTTATTTAATCAGAATTGTACACATTTTCAGGTGTGTGTTAAAACTTTGGGGGGTTGTATGCAGTTAGTGCAGAACTACCAGTCGCCGTCTAGTTTCAAAGCAGCTGATCGCAGGTCAGTGTTTATGGGCAACAACTCACGACTGTGACATTTGCTGACCTTTAATAATGTAATGACTCAGATCTATACTTAGCTCGCCTTCCTTTTTCTCTCTTTCACAACCTTTTCTCTATAAAACACACACATAGTGTATCATATTCCCTGCCTTCCTCTAGTTACTGCAGTTTAGGTTTCATTGCTTAGATCTTCTCGCCTTACCTCTTCAGAAATCTGAGTCACAGTGCAAAGAGAAACCAGAACTAAAGAGCTACACAAATATTTTCATGCCATCATGCACTCCTAGAAGTAATCACCATGTTTATGTCCTACCATTAATTCAGGTTTGATTTGGATTCAACTTAGCAGCACATGTTCGTTAATGATTCCTGTAATGATTCTTTTAGTACTTTTGAGGAAACCTTATCGGCCACCTTAACAATTTGTCTTAACTATTTACTAAACAAAAACTATAATATTTTGCTTATATGAAGTTACTTTAAGTTGAAAACTGAAAACTCCAAATGTGTATCTTTAACTACATATTGTCATATGAATAACCAGTAACTACACTGACTTAAGTCTCACAAGCTCATCTTTTTTTCTTAGACTCTGCAATCAATGATTCTTACTGTAGCTCTTGATGAGTCATCTGTCTAGGTTTTCTTCATCTTTTGTTGCCACATTTGCTCTTTCTTTCTCACTCTTTGTCTTGGTTACATGATTCATTCCATGAATGCTGATGCAGATTCAGATGCTATAATGTGGTTTGAATTACTCAACCATCTCAGCAGTCATGAGCTGGAAGCTGAGAAAGAGAGCTGGTCTAAGGATGCATCACTGACCTGGACTAAGGGGCAATAAAAAGTACCTTAACATTATTATATAAGCTTTAGAGTAAATCGGAATGGTCTAACCAAACAAACAAGTTAACATACAACAAAAAACAGAACAACTAAAAATAGTCTTTGCTTCCTGTTTTCTATCCATCCAATGGATATTGTAAATAGACGTTAGGGACCTAACAATGGAGTGTCTTTCGTTGCATTTCTAATGCGCTCACTGTCAGGCTCTGGAATAAACATGAGAGGCATTAGTGAGACATTCCTGTCCGGCAGGTCGTAATTACCCCTGAAGCTTTCCGTTTTTCTTCCCCACAGTCAGTTCACTCTCCCGGGGATCCGCACTGCTCGGATTCCCTTCCCTGGAGCTCTGCCTCTCCATTCTGGGACTCACCATCCAACTTTTCTGCTCTCAGCTCCACTAATATTCCTACAGTCTTAAAAATAGGTTCCAAAAGATGTTTTCACAGTGATGCAACTTAAGAACCATTTTGGGTTCCCCAAAGAACCTTTTAGTGTTAAGAACACTCTAAATTTCTAAAGAACCTATTTCCACTTAAAATAACCAATTGTGCAATTGAAATCTTCTTTGAACGTTACAGGTTCTTAAAAGTGCTGTATGTAGGATTGACACTGAGTGGTTGAACTAGGTATTGCAGTCCAAATTCAAAATATTGGAGAGGTTTTTTTTCACCCGGCCCCTCCTCCTCAGACTTGACGCACACGCAGGTTGCCAGATTGACGACACCAACAGGAACGAGCGCACTTGACGATGAATGAAATGAAATACGCTGTGTTTTCTGCCAACTGGCAACCCGGGGTGCCGAAATACAATTGGGTAAACTGGCAGTGGGCGGGTTTCACAAACCAAAACAGAGACCGACATTCCGGCCTGGAACACACTGACTGTAGCATTGTTTTTCAGATACACAAGTATGTTAACTTAAATATATATTCTTCATGTTTCTTAAATATCTGCAAACATATTATGGTATTTTTATGCTTTAGTAGAGTCAAAAACTTACATACAGCACCTTTAATGGAACCATTAAAGAACCTTTATTTTTAAGAGTGTACATCAGTGATTAATCTACAGGAAATCACATTTTGATACAACAACACCATGCAAAATCCATCTTAAGCAGGTAGCTGTATTTTGGAACATTGCTAGTCTTTAGCTGGTTGACCTGCCAGCTTTGTTCAAGCCAACTTGACCACCTTAAGCTGGTATGACCTGGTAGCTGTTTCCTGGTGGTTTTCCGACTATCATGTTAAAAAAAAACGCTAGCAGCTTAAGCTGGATTTTCCAGCAGGGCCATTATTCCTGTACTCAATGCAAGTAACTGACTGGCTTAAACTATTAAGACTCTAATTCAGTTCCTACCTGAAGTCATGCATTACCTTAAAGTTTGCTATATGAGTCGGTGGAACATCGCTGCCTCCTGCTTTTTTGGCAGGCAGGTTGTCGGCTCCATCAGCTTTTATATGGCATTAGTAGCGTGCATCTCCCCTGGAGCTGCGCCTTCCATTAAATCAGGCAGCGAAGCATATCATTGGCTTCTGGAGTTGCTCGCATGCTAGTGTTTAATGCACATCATGGGTTGAACGTTCACTCGTGGGGCACTTCGCTGATGTTTGTTCTGATATTAGCCTACTTGAGAGAACCTGATGAGATCAAGATAAGATCTCTGTCTGTCTGCGGGAATGCGCTGAGAACAGACTGGCTTGTGTTTATCCCATGCTTTGATTCTTAACACAGAGCAGAGAAGTTGGCAGACATCAAATAGAGAGAGTTGTGATGACAATACAATAGAATTCTGAGTGATTGATGCTTCTCAGGGGGTGGTGATGTGAGTATAATATATCGACAATATGGCTATATTTTCATAGAATGTTAAATTGATTGGTTGTCGTAATGTGTAAAAATTTCAAATAGATTTATTCTTTGAGAGCAGTATTTTATAGAGACAGTTTACTTTCGTAGCACTTAAAACAGATTGAATTTGAACACTCAAAGAGTGTCCATCACCAGAAAGTGCCTGTGGATTTTGTCAGGTGTCTTTGAGCAGTGTTCAACAAGTTTGATTTCATGTCAAATGTTTATGTTATCTATTTTGCCTGTGTGTTCTGTGTTAAGTGTATGTAATAGTTTTTTGCTTTTGTTTTTTTTTATCTCGTTAATCTTTAGTTATAAGTAAATGTTGATGAGGATTTCAAAATAGTATGTCACTATCCAGGTAAAATACATCCAGGTAAATTTGATCTATTATTCTGTTTCTGAGAAATGCCTACGCTGCAAGAAATCCTTCTTATTTAGTATGTTTGTGTTGTTTACAGGCAAAATATCTAAACATCCTTTCTTGAAAAACAAAACATTTTCAGAGAATTTATGTTGAATTAAGTTTCTTACACCATTTGCAAATATATATATATTTTTCTTGTTTTAAGCATAAACCACACAATTATGTCAGATTTATGCTTAAAACAGTTTACCAGCTGGGTAAGTAAAATGTAATTAAATAAATATATTATCTGAAAGCGATTTTATTTTGCTTTATGAATGTTTAGATATTTTCTTGGAAAAGAAGACAAAAAACTGATTAAGAATTAAGAAATTTTTGTTTTGCTTCTTTTTTTTTGCAGTGTAAAAAGACAAATGCCGTATGTGTTATGTCCATCCCATTGCGGGAATAGATGATACACCCTCCCAAAAAACTGAAAGTATCATATAAATGTCACTGGTAATTTACATCAGACCACTCCATTGGACCACTCCAAAATGGATTGTACATTAACTATTAGTTCAAATAGAGACTATATCACATTTAAGAGACTTGACTTAGGATATTAGGAAAAACCTCCACATGATGCTTTATAAAATCAATTCCCCTGTTCGGCCTCCAATAGAGCTGAATGTTCTCTGTACGTAATCCATGCTGTACACTGCATTGTGTAAATTGTTTCCTGGAGTTGTTATGACAGTACACTTATGTAAACAAGAAATGAAAGCATTAGAATTCTATTAAATAAAAACCAAATATGACTGCTACCACACAATCTGTTTCCATTATTAGCTGCGATTTTCCCAGCATACAGGATTTAAAAAAATAAATGCTTCACCTGGCAAGACTGACAAGATTGTATGCCAATATCATGAACAATGGCTTATATAAAACATCAAACATCTAAATACTAATGGCTTCAGTGTAGTCATACTAGTGATTGAGTCTGACCCTTATAACTCAGATTGTTCTGACCAAAGACTGACGTCGTCTGAAGGAAAAAAAATACCCATAATTAAATTTTTAGACACCCTGTTTTGATTTGTCATGTGAACACCCTGGGAAACATGAATCAGGCACCAAACTCATGATCCATGGTTGAAGTTAAATGGTTCAACCTCTATATGGCCCTTAGAGGCTTCACAACTAATACTAGCCCCAAATCCAGACCTCGCCAATACACATGAACCAAAACAAAGCCCTTAAGATCTGCACCCCAGTAACAACATGGGCCAAGCATCAGATTCCTTCTGTAAAACTATGTGAAATCTGCTGTGCTGAGAATTCAAGCAGGCATGAAGAATTACACAGCACAACTTTATTGGCCTTTTAGCAGCATGCACATTTGAAGTTTATTCTTGCATTGTTCTTTCAGTGGGAAGGCAACAAATAAATTGAAAGAAACAATTCCAGATGTATGATTATTAAATAATTCACTAGTCTTTCACTTTTCTAAAAAGACCTTTGACATAAAAAGTTGGCCATGCCACTTCATCTCTATGGGAAGTGAGAACTGTTTTAAATTCTGTCAAAAAAAGTTTGAAAGTGGCAGAAAAGCATAGACCACAAAATATGTTTGGACCAAGTGTTTGCCAAACCACAGCACAAAGCACATCCATGTGCTTCATTAGAACCAGCCTTTGAGTCACTGCAATTGTAACGCTGTTTGCATTTACGCAGAAACCCAAAGAAACCCCACTTTGCGGAAATAGATGATACACCCTCCCAAAAAACTGAAAGTATCATATAAATGTAATTTACATCAGACCACTCCATTGGACCACTCCAAAATGGATTGTACATTAACTATTAGTTCAAATAGAGACTATATCACATTTAAGAGACTTGACTTAGGATATTAGGAAAAACCTCCACATGATGCTTTATAAAATCAATTCCCCTGTTCGGCCTCCAATAGAGCTGAATGTTCTCTGTACGTAATCCATGCTGTACACTGCATTGTGTAAATTGTTTCCTGGAGTTGTTATGACAGTACACTTATGTAAACAAGAAATGAAAGCATTAGAATTCTATTAAATAAAAACCAAATATGACTGCTACCACACAATCTGTTTCCATTATTAGCTGCGATTTTCCCAGCATACAGGATTTAAAAAAATAAATGCTTCACCTGGCAAGACTGACAAGATTGTATGCCAATATCATGAACAATGGCTTATATAAAACATCAAACATCTAAATACTAATGGCTTCAGTGTAGTCATACTAGTGATTGAGTCTGACCCTTATAACTCAGATTGTTCTGACCAAAGACTGACGTCGTCTGAAGGAAAAAAAATACCCATAATTAAATTTTTAGACACCCTGTTTTGATTTGTCATGTGAACACCCTGGGAAACATGAATCAGGCACCAAAAACATGATCCATGGTTGAAATTATTCAGTGGTTCAACCTCTATATGGCCCTTAGAGGCTTCACAACTAATACTAGCCCCAAATCCAGACCTCGCCAATACACATGAACCAAAACAAAGCCCTTAAGATCTGCACCCCAGTAACAACATGGGCCAAGCATCAGATTCCTTCTGTAAAACTATGTGAAATCTGCTGTGCTGAGAATTCAAGCAGGCATGAAGAATTACACAGCACAACTTTATTGGCCTTTTAGCAGCATGCACATTTGAAGTTTATTCTTGCATTGTTCTTTCAGTGGGAAGGCAACAAATAAATTGAAAGAAACAATTCCAGATGTATGATTATTAAATAATTCACTAGTCTTTCACTTTTCTAAAAAGACCTTTGACATAAAAAGTTGGCCATGCCACTTCATCTCTATGGGAAGTGAGAATTGTTTTAAATTCTGTCAAAAAAAGTTTGAAAGTGGCAGAAAAGCATAGACCACAAAATATGTTTGGACCAAGTGTTTGCCAAACCACAGCACAAAGCACATCCATGTGCTTCATTAGAACCAGCCTTTGAGTCACTGCAATTGTAATGCTGTTTGCATTTACGCAGAAACCCAAAGAAACCCCACTTTTATTGCAAAAAATAAAAAATAAAAAAAAGAATAAAAAATAAAAATATCTGTCATGCACTTTCACATAAACTGTGGGTACCTATACACATGGATTTTGACCACCAAATGATTGGGCACACATTAAATTTAAAATTGAATGAAAAACAAATAATTAAGAAACGTAGCAAACAAGTATAGATATTAGTTTTGTACATTATTGTGCATACACACGCTGTTTGCATTTACGCAGAAACCCAAAGAAACCCCACTTTTACTGCAAAAAAATAAAAAATAAAAAAAAGAATAAAAAATAAAAATATCTGTCATGCACTTTCACATAAACTGTGGGTACCTATACACATGGATTTTGACCACCAAATGATTGGGCACACATTATTTGTAATATTAAAGGCACTATTATTGTTATTTTTAATAATAGTAATAACAACAACAATACTAATAATGATAATATCTACAATATATAAATTTACAAATGAATTGGATCAGATGGTGAAATACTTTTGTGTATACTATATACAGTACATACAGTATATGTGTTTATTTGTACACGTGTGTATACACACACATATATAGTCCAATTAATTAGTTAATGAATATACTTAATGATTTTTTCAAGCAATTTAAAATTGAATGAAAAACAAATAATTAAGAAACGTAGCAAACAAGTATAGATATTAGTTTTGTACATTATTGTGCATACACAATTTATTCTTGTCCACAAAACAAATTTGAAGTAAAAGCCTTTATCAAAATGTTCTAAGAAATAAATCCAGTCAAGTGTGTTGAAACTCCTGACTGTTGGTGTATGTTAGCATTTAGACATGCTCATACACCACCTACACAGCCACATAACCACTGTGTGTGAAAACCGCTTGAGAGAACAATGCTTGCACAAGAACCAGCGCTTTACAAAGCCTGTACATCAGAGCCTTTACCCACTGATGGTTGTCAGCAGGCTTGCAGACAGTGATGAGCAGCAGGGTGTAAGAGATAAGCTCCACTGTCACTGCCTTCACTTTCAATTAGATTAGCCAGACAAACCAACTACCACAGCAAAATGTAGTCACTAATCGAATAATTCGTCCCTTTTTTGTCCTTAACCCTCATATACTTAAGAAGGACCATGAGTCAGCTAAAACTTGAGATTAAAAGATTAAAAGCTGTCATAAAAGGGGGCAAATTATATTCATTTTGACAAAGCAAAGACTTGCAAAGTGAATAATGACGTCATTGAATCTGTCCATAGAAACACACACAGACAAACCACTGCCATTATCAGTGAGAGGAAGTGAAAGAGAAAGAGACAGACAGAGGTGGAGATATGCAGAGAAGTGGAAAACAAATGGGTAGAAGGTGAATAAAAATCTGGTAACACTTTATTTTGATAGTCCACTTTAGACATTCTCCTAACTATAAGTAATTTTGCAAGTAATTGTCAGCTACCAGTCATTAGGGTATTGGTAGACCGTCTGCTTAAAATCTGCTAGCACTTTATTTTGATGGTCCCCCAAAAGACATTCTATTCTATACGTAACTTTGCCAGTACATGTCAACTTTTTCTACTAACCCTAACCTAACAGTTTTCTAATACTCTAATGAAAGTTAGTTGATATGTGCTTGCAAAGTTACTCATAGTTAGTAGAATGTTTGGTAACTCTTTAGATTAGGAAACTGTTCACTGTTAACTAGCTGCTTGCATATTACTAGCATATTGGGGTTTCATTAGTACTTATAAAGCACATATTAAAGGATTAGTTCATTTACAGAATAAAAATTTCCTGACACCCCCATGTCATCCAAGATGTTCATGTCTTTCTTTCTTCAGTCGAAAAGAAATTTTTGAGGAAAACATTCCAGGATTTGCTCCATATAATGGACTGGTGGCCAACGGGTTAAAGGTCCAAATCACAGTTTTAATTCCATTTCAAAGGGTTCTACATGATCCCAGCCGAGGAATAAGATTCTTATCTAGCGAAACAACTGGTCATTTTCTAAAAAAAAAAGATTTTATATACTTTTTAACCGCAAATGCTCGTCTTGCACTAGCTCTGAATTGCACATGCGTGACTTTTCGCAGTATGTTATCACGTTGGAAAAGTCACGCACGGTTAGTTCTTTGTCTGCGTACTTTGGTTCAAAAAGGTAGAGTAGGGCAAAAATCTCCATCTCATTTTCTCCTCCAACTTCATTGTTTCACCTTGGCGTTTGTTTGCACGTTCGCTTTGTAAACACTGGGTCGGTTTTTCTGTCTACGTCATGTGCGACCTTTCCAACGTGATTATGTAATGCGTGAGGTCACGCTAGTGCAAAATAAGCATTTGTGGTTAAAAAGTATATACATTTTTATTTTAAGAAAATGACTGATCGTTTTGCTAGATAAGACACTTATTCCTCGGCTATGTAGCTGCCCTTTGAAGCTGCACTGAAACTGAGATTTGGACCTTAATCCCATTGGCTCCCATTGAATTTCACCATATGGAGAAAAATCCTGGAATGTTTTCCTCAAAAACCTTAATTGTTTTTCAACTGAAGAAAGAAAGACATGAACATCTTGGATGACATGGGGGTGTAACGGAAGAGGTCTGACACAACAGGTTAGTATTTATAAACAGTTTTATTTGGTCACAGAGAGTCCGGGTGTAGGGTCCAGATGGTGTGATGGTGCGTGAATAGTTCGTAGAACAGTTCAAAGGATATGATGAGTGGAGTAATCAGAGTCTTTGGATTTACAGGAGCTGGAATGCACACAGGAGAAGCACACACACCTCAACGATCCGGGAACTAGGAGGAACAGGAGACACTTGGAGACGAGGAGACACTAGGAGGAACACAGGAGGTAAGTAATGCAGGAAGTATTCAAATGGAAGTAGTAGCAAAGTCATTGA